>NC_026007.2:6703146-6778515 GCF_000442705.2 Elaeis guineensis | reverse complement strand
AACTTGGCCTTCCTCTTACTGCTGGGTCGCCCTCCTCCTGCCGACGGCCGCCCCATGCCGGTTGCACCACCGGCCGGCCAGCCAACAGGGGATTATGAGATCCCTTGTTTCGCCAAAGGAAGCTCGAGAAGAAGAAAAGAAAGAGAAGAAGAAGAAGGAAAAGAAAAGAAAAAGGAAAAAAAAAGAAAAAGAAAAAAAAACATATTATATAATAATGATGATAATAATAATAATAATAATAATAATAATAAAAGAGAGAGAAAAAGAAAAAGAAAAAGAAAAAAAAATATAATAATATAATAATAATAATAATAATATAATAATAATAATATATGTGAGAGAAAGTTTCTCTCATCTCTCTCTCTTAAGTCTTTCTCTCTCTAGAATTGGACTTTCTCTCTCTACTTTCTCTCTATATTTTCTCTCTCTAAAATTTCTTTCTATTTTCTCTCTCTAGACCTTTTTATCTTTTTTTTATGGATTTTATCTCTCTAGGGTTATTCTCTCTCTCTGATTATTCACAGACCCTAGGAGAAACTTGAGATGAAAATATGATAATCTGAGACTGCTCCAAAATTCATGCAGTAGATCGGATCCCAATCCGATCCTTCTTCGAAATTGATAACATCGATCATGGTTAATCCATATTAAGTCACCCTGATATAATCTCTGATGATCTCAATCATGATTGCCACTTTTGAAGGATACAAAGATTCTCTCCACTTTCTCTCTCTACTTTCTCTCTCTCATGATCAATTTTCTCTCTCTAAAAGATCTATGAATCCTGTACCGAGTCATGCCTTCATCTTTTAGGGGTTCATATTGACTCTAACAAGATGATCCGAAGTTGCTTTGATATCCGTGCTGTATGTCAACCTCATTTGATCATATCAAGGATCTTTCAAATTCATTATTAAAGAATCCTATTGATTGATCTTGATCTTAATTTGATTTGTGCTTCACGATTTCTTGATCAAGTTACTTAAATCTGACCCTTAGATTAGAGACCCTGAATTGCTCTGGTATCTGGATGGTCCGACACATCCGGACAACAGTCCTCTTTCCTTATGTTTAATTTTATTATATTTATGGAATAGAAATTGATGATGATTTGATATTTTAAATAGGATTAGCTGATTCTTTTTAATGAAGTCTGAAGATCTAAGATGAACGAGGTAAGTAGATCCTATGCTCCTTATTTATTTTTTTTAAATGATCATATTTTTATGCAAAGAATTGCTATTATTGAAATCATAATTTTTTATAAAATAAGGATCGACATATGTGATATGAAAAAGTATGTTTTATTATGAGCATTGATTTCATGAATATGTCTTATGAAAATAGCATGATTATGAAGCATGAATTTTATTATTTTTTCATCTATGTATATGTATGCTTTAAGAAAAAGATATAATGATTTCAAAGGCTCTCAGATGGCTATGAATGAATCCCTTCGGGAAGGTCGACATTCGGAGCTAGCATCCCCACGAAACATGGCCCTATCAGTGGGAAAGTTGGCACATGAATTAAGAACTCTGTCGATTAAGAAACATGGCCCTGTCACGGGTATAATAATGATCTTAGCATGAATGTCTGTGAGCAATATTTGAAACATGACATGAATACATGATGAAAATGATTTACGATTTATAATTATGAAATATACATGATTTATGCATGTCTGATGAGCTTATAACTTATTTTATTATATGTTCTATGAAATATTTATTTTTACAATAATTATTATTTGCTAAATGATGCATTATCATAGAAAACTTATGCTTGATCCGATAAGAAAGCAGAAGTTTACTTACTGAGCTGGTGTAGCTCATATTCTTTTTATTTTCTTTTCCATGTATAGAGAAATAAGGCTAGGACTGATGGAAAGGGAATCCAGGCTTGGGGATCAGCAAAGCAAGCTTGAAAATTTTGCACTAAGAATTCAGATTATGTTTATGGATTGTAGTCATTATGAATTTTAAGACTTGGATTATTTCATCTTTGGATTTAGATGCTCTGAACCAGTTTTGGTTTTAATTAAATATGTGAATTGAACATCATTATTATATTTATTTATGATACACCTGTTATTATATTTAAGAAGATGAATTTTGGCTTCGTGTTATCATGGGTCCATCCCTCGGTAGCATGGCCGTGTTATGTTCCGAATTTAGGACGTGACATTTTATGGTATCAGAGCTTAGGTTATAATCATTAGGGATTATGATATAAATGATATAAATGATTAGGATATGATAGAATAATATCAGAGCTTAGGTTTAAGATCATTGAGATTATAAAGTGATATCAAAACTTTATGTATGATCAATAGGATGTGACCGAGTGGAGTATAATGGATAATATCAGAGCTTAAGATTATGATCATTAAGGACATGATAGAATGATATAAGTTTAGATTATGATCACTAGAAAATATGACTTAAGTGGTATTTGAGCGTAAGGTTATCATTATTCGGGATTGTGACTTTAGTGATATTTGAACTTGAGACTAAGATCATGAGGAACATGATAGATATAAAAGAAAGGATTCAATAATTTGATTTCGAATTAATAGGTATTATGATGAAATTTATGCATAAGTGGCATATGATGTCTATAATAGAATTGATGAGTTATATCTTAGATTTCAATCAGCAAGGTTGACCTGAGTACGAGAAGTGTTGACCCTAAAATAAAGTTGGAGGTATTGATATATTTATGTTAGGTATATTTGATGACATTGGAATACTAAACCTATACGGATAAAGGACATGATAACTTTGCTGATTTTTGATGTTAATTTCTTTGCAAAGAAAAGTTGGTTTGAAAGTTGTCTAAATGATTGTAAGGTAAATCGAAGGTTAACTCAAATTAATTCTAGACATATTGGATTCTTGAGGAGTGGTGAAGCTTATGTAATAAGTTCAAACATAGAAGATGGATGAAGATTTAATTTTGATGTGCTATGCCTAAGAGATAGTAATAACAAGAAAATCTTAAATTTTATCCTAATTATATATGAAATCTGAAAGTTGAATCTATCTTTGGTTGATTTAATATACAAAGATATTTTTATTTTTGATAGATTTAGATAATTTGGTAAGTTGAGATCAGAGTACACAGCAAAAGTGTGATGGTCTGAATTGATTAGAAATATTAATCCTTTAAATCAAAAGATATTATGAAATATGTTAGTTGTAAATAAAGAAGGATTTTACTGATAATAAACGGATGCTAGAGAGAAAATCTATTTAATCAAGGAAAGACTCAAAGCAGCACAGAATAGACAGAAGAGTTGGGCAGATAGAAAAAGAAGATAATTGGAATTTCACTTTAGTGATCATATTTTTCTAAAAGTATCACCTACTAAGGGTGTCATGAGGTTTGGAGACATGGCAAGCTGAGTCCACGATATATTGGACCTTTTGAAATTTTAAATCGAGTAGGAGATGTTGCTTATGAACTAGCCTTACCACCAGATTTATCCAAAGTGCACAATGTCTTTCATGTTTCACTACTGAGAAAGTTTATACCTGATCTAAATAGTGTGATAAAGTATGAGCCATTGCAAGTTCATGAAGATCTAACCTATGAAGAATTTTTCTTCTGAATTATTGATCAAAAAGAGCAAGTTCTAAGATGGCGTATCATTCTATATGTAAAGATTCATTGGAGTAATCATGAAGAGAGAGAGGTTACATGGGAGCTTAAAGATGGTATGAAGACGAGATATCCATACTTATTTAAAAATGAAGGTATGTTAAATTTCGAGGATGAAATTTCTTTTTAAGGAGGGTAGAATGTGATAACCCGACCCAATTGGGCCCAAAACCAGCCCACAAAGCCCACCCAGAAAAAAAAAAAAAAAAGGGAAATAGAGGAGAAGACTCCCGAAGGGAGTCTTCTTCCTCCTCTCACCGGCTCCCAATCGGAGTCGAAAAGAGCCCCCCTCCGGCTCTATTTAAGGAGGAGAATCCTCCTCTCTCCCTCTCACTGAAGATTCGAGACCCAGTCGGTGGCAATCATCAGAAAACCACTGCAGAGACCGTCCCTGTGCCATCCTTTTTTGCTCGTCGGAAAAGCCTCGCCGGCGTCGAAGGTGAGCCTCCTCCCTTCCTCTCTTCTCCTCCTTTCTCCCGTGCCGTGTGCACGATCGCCAGCGATCGGAGTCGCCGGATTTCTTTAAGAAAGGGATTCAGTCCCTTTTGAATGTGTGGGCGTCGGTGGCCGCCGTCGGCCACCGGCTTGGCCTTCCTCTTGCCGCTGGATCGCCCCTCCTCCTGCCGACGGTCGCCCTATGCCGGTTGCACCACCGGTCGGCCAGCCAATAGGGGATTGTGAGATCCCCTGTTTTGGCCCAAAGGAAGCCCAGGAAGAAGAAAAGAAAAGAAGAAGAAGGAAAAAAAAAGAAAAAGAAAAAGAAAAGAAAAAGAAAAGAAAAAGAAAAAGAAAAGAAAAGGAAAAAAAAGAAAAAGAAAAGAAAAAGAAAAAAAATACATATATATAATAATGATAATAATAATAATAATAATAATGATAATAATAATAATAAAGAGAGAGAAAAGAAAAAGAAAAAAAATATAATAATAATAATAATAAATACATGTGAGAGAAAGTTTCTCTCATCTCTCTCTCTCTTAAGTCTTTCTCTCTCTAGAATTGGACTTTCTCTCTACTTTCTCTCTATATTTTCTCTCTCTAAATTTTCTTCTTATTTTCTCTCTCTAGACCCTTTTATCTTTTTTTATGGATTTTGTCTCTCTAGGGTCATTCTCTCTCTCTGATTGTATCACAGATCCTAGGAGAAATTTGAGATAAAAATATGATAATCTGAGATTGCTCTGAAATTCATGCAGTAGATCAGATTTCGATCCGATCCTTCTTCAAAATTGATAACATCGATCATAATTAATCCATATTAAGTCACCCTGATATAACCTCTGATGATCTCAATCATGATTGCCACTTTTGAAGGATACAAAGATTCTCTCTCCACTTTCTCTCTCTATTTTCTCTCTCATGACCGACTTTCTCTCTCTAAGAAGGTCTATGAATCCTATACCGAGTCATGCCTTCATCTTTTAGGGGTTCATATTGACTTTAATAAGATGATCCAAAGTTGCTTTGATATTCCGTGCTGTATGTCAACCTCATTTGATCATATCAAGGATCTTTCAAATTCATTATTAAAGAATCCTATTGATTGATCTTGACCTTAATTCGATCTGTGCTTCACGATTTCTTGATCAAGTCACTTAAATCTGACCCTCAGATCAGAGATCCTGAATTGCTCTGGTATCTGGATGGTCTGACACATCCGGACAACAGTCCTCTTTCCTTATGATTTAATTTTATTATATTTATGGAATAGAAATTGATGATGATTTGATATTTTAAATAGGATTAGCTGATTCTTTTAACGAAGTCTGAAGATCTAAGATGAACGAGGTAAGTAGATCTTATGCTCCTTATTTATTTTTTTAAATGATCATGTTTTTATGCAAAGAATTGCTATTGATGAAATCATAATTTTTCATAAAATAAAGATCGACATATGTGATATAAAAAAGTATATTTTATTATGAGCATTGATTTTATGAATATGTCTTATGAAAATAGCATGATTATGAAGCATGAATTTCATTGTTTTTCCATCTATGTATATGTATGCTTTAAGAAAAAGATATAATGATTTCAAAGGCTCTCAGATGGCTATGAATGAATCCCTTCGGGAAGGTCGACATCCGGAGATAGCATCCACATGAAACATGGCCCTGCCAATGGGTATAATGTTGGCACATGAATTAAGAACTCTGTCAATTAAGAAACATGGCCCTGTCATGGGTATAATAGTGACCTTAGCATGAATGTCTGTGAGCAATGTTTGAAACATGATATGAATACATGATGAAAATGATTTACGATTCATAATTGTGAAATATACATGATTTATGCATGCATGATGAGCTTATAACTTATTTTATTATAAGTTCTATGAAATATTTATTTTTACAATAATTATTATTTGCTAAATGATGCATTATCATAGAAAACTTATGCTTGATCCGGTAAGGAAGCAGAAGTCTACTTACTGAGCTGGTGTAGCTCATATTCCTTTTATTTTTTTTTCATGTATAGAGAAATAAGGCTAGGACTGATGGAAAGGGAATCCAGGCTTGGGATCAGCAAAGCAAGCTTGAAAATTTTGCACTAGGAATTCAGTTTATGTTTATGGATTGTAGTCATTATGAATTTTAAGACTTGGATTATTTCATCTTTGGATTTAGATGCTCTGAACCAGTTTTGGTTTAATTAAATATGTGAATTGAACTTCATTATTACATTTATTTATGATACACCTGTTATTATATTTAAGAAGATGAATTTTGGCTTCGTGTTATCGTGGGTCCATCCCTCGGTAGCATGGCCGTGTTATGTTCCGAATTTGGGGTGTGACATTTTTAATTCGGTGATGGAAGATTTTTGGGTACAATAAAATACTTATGAGTTTGAGTGCAATTCAAGATGGGATTGATCGCTCCAAGTAAAATTGGAGATGATGCATCATTATATTTCAATCTAGCAAAACTTTGACCAAAGTAGTTCTAGTGAGGAGTCACAGGATTTTTGAAGTTGAGACACAATGTGGACCACTCATCCTGGGTTGACAATATTAGATGTGTGCCCTAGATGCAGATTGGCTGACACATTCTGTACAAATGTAAGGACAAATTTATAATTTTGACTATAAATGAATAAAAGGGTTATTCTACTATCACATTGTGTACATTATGTCTGTGATACATCTTTTGAGTTAGTAGGAATGTTAATTCAATTTTCAAGAGTTGAAAATTTAAGGAATGAATTTACATAACTAACTCATAAACAGCTCCTGACATAGGATCATCATAGGATGGTGATCGATCTAAAGGTTGATGTATGATCGTTTCTTAGGATAGATGTGTCTTGAGTCTACGTG
The DNA here is from genome assembly GCF_000442705.2 of Elaeis guineensis. Taxonomy (NCBI): domain Eukaryota; kingdom Viridiplantae; phylum Streptophyta; class Magnoliopsida; order Arecales; family Arecaceae; genus Elaeis; species Elaeis guineensis. Next base: position 6,771,533 of record NC_026007.2, on the reverse strand, counting down.
TGGAGACACCGAGCGAGAGTACAGGTATTCATTGAGAACGAGAGTATGAGCGTGACCACCTCGAGCAGTCATAAGAAGTCTACCTTCTTGTCGATGACTAGCTGATGTTGCAGCTGTGTGTCTAGTTCTTTGACTGAGGTACATCGACAGTTACCTTGAGTGTGTTATAGTTTGACTACACCATAACTCTCTCCTAGCCATTCAAACCCTGAGATGTATATTGGCTGTAGCATATTCATTGTAGGAACAGATTGACCAAGATGGGATCTATCAACCTCGGTAGATGAGAGAAGTAGTCCTATGATGATCGAAAGATCGACCTTAAGCCATGGCCATGGAGAGTAAATAATGGAAAAGAGTTTTCCATTAAGGTTTCACATCAGATTGGATCGATCGATTGATTCATAGATGATGTTGGATTTGACGAGTTCACCTTAACCTAATTCAGTCGGGACTCATGATAGAAGAACTCAATCAAAGTAGCTGCACGAGAGTTCATCTTCATTCTGATGGGTTACACATATACTGCTAGGTATCACTGATGAATTTTGGAGCAATTAGAATGATATTGATGATCGATCATTCAAATTATCTGAATCAGAAGAGTTTGTCCATCGAAAGGAGTTTCGATGATGTCGATGATGAATCATGACATGTCTCATTACATATGGAAATGAACCTAACTGGTAACAAATAAGAGTTAGGGTTGGATGTCATCAATTGAGCTAGCCCAGTTGATTGATTTGGATTAGATCCAATTAGGTTCAAGAAATCGTGCTAGCACATGATTGAGCCTAACTTTTCCTCGTATAATCTTTTCTATCTCGACTGAGCAAATGTGATTTGACTCACCCAGAGAATCTTGAAAGGTTTCTCTCAGTCTGACTGGAGCAGTCCAGCTTAAAAAGTCTTGTCTTAATTCATGAGATGAATTTAAGACAACACCTGCTAATTCTGTCACCTGCATTTTCATTTTAGGACATCGGTCAAACGTTGACCCATGGACCTTGGACTGAAGGTCACTTGGCAAGAGGTCATTGGAGAGTTTTTGTGGAGTGTCACCTGCTAATTTTACCCTCAAAGTGGGCCATAATCAGATATGGCATGCGCCCCAAGTGGATAAGGATAGAGTCCCATGAGATGAGGACCTATGCCTTGATCGACTCAAACTGTTGGGCCCAATCTCACTGTGTTTATCCAGTGTTGTGCCAACAGTAGGAGAGTTTGATGGGGTTCTTATCTGATATGATCAGATGATATCACTCCACCAATCAAATTTTTTTCAGAATTAATTAAAATTTTCTGATTGATCGAATGATGTGGCACTGCATGGTGCAGCAGGGTCTATTTAAACCCTGTCTGCGCCTAGGGTTTAGAGACTCTGCTCAATCCCCAAAAAAATATGAAACCCCTTCACTTCTTTATGCCCCTCTACTCCTCTATCTCTCCTCTTCACGTCCAAGAGGTTGGGCATCCATCTGGTGCTTGTCCAAGGTGTGGTGGCTCCTGATCAAAAGGTTGTAGGATTTGTCGAGAAACTACTGCTCCAGCTTCAGAAGATCTTTTGAAGATCTTGCAGATCAGATCTAGATCTGATTTTTGGAAAAAATTTGCAAGGAGAAGATGATCCAGATCCTACTCGAGTGGCTATCGGTAGAGGCAGACACTGCATGGCTATTTTAGAAACTCGGTATTGCTGCGATCATCTATAGGATAATCTAGTTACCCTAGAGGTATTCCTCTAATCCTCAAGTTTTAGATTTAATTTAGATTAAATATAGATAATAAGAATCAGATTTAATAGACTTTAGATCTAAAATAAAATAGGATAATTTTTTTTTAAAATATTCTGCCCCAGATCTCATTAGATTGAAAAATCCTACAAGGAAAAAGCCGATTTTTTCTTCAACTGGTATCAGAGCTAGGTTGATGGCTCTATTTAGATCTAATTTAGATCTAATTTTTATTTTTATTTATCTGATATTAATAGATTTTAGATATCACATCAGATATAATAGGATCTAAAATTAAAAATTTAAAATTAAATCTAAGTAAATCTAACATGTATGAGATGCATGACTAGACAAGGAATAGTTTAAACTATGAATAGTCTTGAAGTTTTATATTTTAATATGATTAAAATATAAATTAGATCTAATTTATTTTCTAATTTTTTGATATTATAAATATTATATTCAGATCAAAAATAGAAAATAAAATTTAATTAATTCATAAGATTGATTTGCTGCATGCCTAGACTAGTTGTAGAATTATTCTAGTAACTGTCTAGAATATATTTTATATTGAATAGTTTAATTTAATCTTATTTTTTAGATGTTATATATGATGTATCAAATCTGAAAGCATGCTAATTAGATTAGATTTTAATACATGAGATGTATGCAAAGCATGTATAAGTTAGATCTGAAATTATATATTGATATGTAACTTAGATCTAACTAGTTTTGTAGTTAAATTAATATTTCTGATTAAGGTGCTCCTCATGGCATCCGATCATAAGAACAAAGTAGGGTTTAAGACCCTCTCCTCCCATTCAATGGGATGTTCTTATGGCATGTAGGGATGCTGCGCGTTCATACTTAATCAGAAATTAAAATTTACTTTTCTGCAAAACCCTACATCCTAAAACTCTAAGATTTATTTTATATATTTTGTTTATGAACCCAAGACTTAATTAATGAATTAAGCTTATGAAATCTAATTAGGTCAAAAATTGAGAATTTTAGATCTAAGTCATTTCATAAAATTGGGTTCAGGCTTGGGTAGCTCAATTAGATCTAGCGATTGATCAAATCGAATCAAAAGTTGGTTAGGTGGGATCATGAAAGCTAATAATTGACCAGCCTAATGGGATTAAGTCTAGGTCAAGGTTGAATCACATTCATATGTAACTCGATCAAGTTAAGACCTAATTTGGCTCAGTGGTTAGAGCCTGGATTGTAGGCTAACCAAATTGATTCTGGTTCGATAATTTGGTGTCTAAGGTAAGTTGGGCAGATACGATCGACTGATTTTTAATTAGGAGCTACTCGACTCGAATGTGTTCTTGTCAAGTTAATGGCATATTCCTCCCACCGGTCTCACTTACCTGGCCATATGTGTCGACCTAGTTCTGATTTGAGGTGGCTAACAATTTGAGCTAACCCATGTCACTAGGTTAGTCATAATTGTTATGACTATATCAAGTCAAGTTTAATGAGACCTAAAGCAAATCTTCCTAAGAAAATATTAAGTCTAAGGTCTTCCACTATTGTGGATGTGCGGGCTCTTCTCGGGATTGATTATTCTTGACTGGTTACAGTGGCTCAGTTACATTGAAAGATACAACCATGTCCATTAGGCATTGGATGCTATGGATTAGAGGATGGGTTGTGCTTAATATTTCAGATACGGTGAAGGACTCAATCAGGAATCTAGTTCATGCAAATGGTGGGTCTAACTTAACTAAGAATTGGAGTAATATTTCGAACACGATGAGCTTCATGAATTAAAGATCAAGTTTTGGGTGCACCATGATTAGAGAATCATTGGACAAGAGTTGTCTACTCATCGATTGATCCATCACCAATAACTGTTAGGTGAGGTGATGAGCCAGTCGGTGAGACCGCACCACCCACTAGAAATCACTAATCACAGAGATTTTCATATCTCTACCTAGGAAGTATAGGGATCTGAGAAAGTAGTGGGAGACTAATTTGTTTAAAAATGAAACCCCTAAACAAATTGGTTAAGTCTGATTACAAAATCTAACTAGAAACTTTTGACTCTCTATAGGAAACATGTCTACGTCCAACCCTCTGACCAAAATACTAGACACCCATAGATTGACTGGACCTAATTTCAAAGACTGGTTGAGGAACTACAGAATTATTCTGGGTTTTAAAAAACTGACTCATGTCTTGGACCAGGATCCACCTGCCATACCAGCACATTCGACTGTTGAACAGAGAGCGTCTCTGAAAAAGTGGACGGATGACGATAACAAAGCCAGGTACTACATGTTAGGTGCCATGTCTGATGACTTGCAGCGTCAGCATGAGAATATTATGACTATCCACCAAATGTTGGCTCACCTACAAGAGTTGTTTGGTGAACAAAGTTGCACAGCCAAGTACCAAGTCTGCCAAAAACTTTTTAAGGCTAAAATGCGTGATGGGCAGTCGGTCCAAGATCATTGTTTGTCAATGATCAAGGACCTTGAGGAGCTTGAGAAGCTCGATATCATCTTAGACAAGGATTTTTAGATTGATGTGATCCTTCAATCCTTATCCGATGCATATGGTCAGTTCATCATGAACTTTCATATGCATAAGATGTAGTTTACCTTGGCTAAATTAATGAACATGTTGGTTATGGCTGAGCTTTCTTTGAAGAGTTTAAAAGGCTCAGTCCTTATTATGGAGCAGATTTTTTTCAAGAGAAAGTCTTTTGGAAAGAAGAAAAAATCTGCGAAGAAGCAAAAGGTGGATGGGAAAAAGAAGAAGACGGAACCGAAGAAGAAGGCTGCTGAAAAGAAAAAATATTTCTACTGTAATTCAAACGGCCATTGGAAATGAAACTGTCCTCAGTACCTGGCCACCCTGAAGAACAAGAAGGATGGTCCTTCTGTAGGTACGCTCGTTATAGAATCTAATCTTACGATTTTCTCTACATCCAGTTGGGTACTTGACTCTGGTTCTAGTGCTCATTTGTGCACTTCTATGCAGGATCTTAAGGAGAGCAGGAGGCTAAGGGATGGGGATATGATCCTACGCATCGAGAATGGAGCAAGAGTTGCTGCTGTGGCCATGGAAACCTATCCTCTGCGATTACCGTTAGGATTAGATTTAGTTCTTAGAGACTGTTATTATGTGCCTGCAGCAAGCAGGAATTTGATTTCTGTTTCATGTTTAGCACAAGAAGGCTATGTGATTAGCTTTCATAAGGACCATTGTAACATATTTTATGAAAATAATAAAGTTACAAATAATTTTCTTATTAATGGTCTCTATCAGCTATATATTGATGTATCTGTATTTCATATCGAGCAAAATATGAATGCCATGGGAATTAAAAGGCCTAGAGATAGTCTAAATGATAGGTATCTGTGGCACCTAAGGCTAGGTCATATAGCGGAAGACAGGGTTAACAAATTGAAGAAATTCGAACTATTGAGTCTGTTGACTTTCGAGTCATATCCAGTTTGTGAATCATGCCTTCAAGGCAAAATGACTAAGTTTCCTTTTGTGGGACATAGAAAAAGGGCCACAGGCCTACTTGCCGTAGTACATACAGATGTGTGCAGCCCATTTGATGTGCCGGCTAGAGGCAACTATGTCTACTTCATTACCTTTACTGATGATATGTCTAGGTACGGATATGTGTTTTTAATGAAACACAAATCTGAAGCCTCTGAAAAGTTCAAAGAATTCAGGCATGAGGTAGAAAAATAAATAGAAAAGTCCATTAAGGTTCTTCGATCAGATCGAGGAGATAAATACCTTAGTCGAGAGTTCCTAGACAATCTTAAGGACAATGGCATAGTCTCTCAATGGACTCCACTTGGAACACCACAACTCAACGGGGTTTCAGAACGGAGAAATTGGATCCTATTAGATATGGTCCATTCCATGATGAGCTTCACCGACCCCCCTAAGTTTTTTTGGGGATATTGTCTCATGACAGCAATATATGTATTAAATAGGGTTTCCTCTAAAATCGTTCCTACCACATCGTATGAGATATGGCATGGTAAGAAACCAAGTCTGAGTCATCTCAGAATTTGAGGTTGTCCGGCTCATGTCAAGAGATAGCAGGCGGACAAGTTAGAGTTCAGATCTTTTAGAGCTCGATTCATAGGATATCCTAAAGAGTCATTAGGATACTATTTTTATATTTCAAAAGATCACAATATGATTATGCATCGACATGCTATTTTTCTTAAAAAATAGTTTACTCAAGATAGTGGTATCGAAAGAATAATTAAGCTCAAGGAGAATGTCTCCCAAGAGCAACGAGCTAAAGAACCTGAGGAACCCAATCAATTAGAACCAGTCCTAACACAACCTCTTCCACCTCGTAGATCGACTAGGATTTTTCATCCTCCTGAAAAGCACTTAGGTACTATACAAGAGGATGTAGAGGAAATGTTTCTCATGGTAAATGAGGCTCATGGTGATGACCCCAAGATCTATGATGAGGCAATATTAGATATCGACTCTGAGAAATGGTTAGAGGCAATGAGATCAGAAATTGACTCGATGCACTCAAACCAAGTCTGGACCTTGGTAGATCCACCTGAAGGTATTGTACCTATTAGATGTAAATAGATCTTCAAGAGAAAGATAGGTGCAGATGGGAATATGAAGACATTCAAGGCTAGACTTATAGCAAAAGGTTATAGTCAGCACGAAGGCATTGACTATCAGGATACCTTTTCACCCGTAGCCATGCTAAAATCCATCCGCACATTGCTTGCTGTTGCATCCTATTTTGATTATGAAATATAGTAGATGGATATGAAAACGACATTCTTAAATGGATATCTTGAGGAAGATATCTATATGGAACAGTCGCTTGGTTTCACATCCAATGATGATGATCACAAGGTCTGCAAGCTGCAAAGGTCTATTTATGGACTTAAGCAAGCATCTCGGAGCTGGAATATTCATTTCAATGATGTGATCAAAATGTTTGGTTTCATCAAAAATGAGGAGGAACCATGTGTGTTCAAGAAGGTCAGTGGGAGCGCAGTTATCTTTCTTGTACTGTACGTTGATGACATCCTCCTAATTGAAAATGATATTTTCATGTTGACCTCAGTCAAAATATGGTTGTCTAAGGAGTTCTCTATGAAAGATCTAGGAGAAGCATCCTTTATACTGGGTATTAAGGTCTATAGAGATAGACCAAATAGGATGCTAGGACTTTCACAGAAAATGTACATAGAGGAGGTGCTAAAAAAGTTTAGCATGGAAAACTCTAAAAGAGGTTTAGTATCTTTTAGACATGGCATTCATCTCTCCAAGAAGATGTGCCCTAGCACACTTGAGGAGATTGAACACATGAGCAAGATCCTTTATGCTTCGGCAATAGAGAGCCTTATGTATGCCATGCTATGTACAGACCCGATACAGCCTATGCTGTGAGTGTCACAAGCAGATATCAGTCGAATCCAGACAAAGAACACTGGACTTCTATGAAATGTATCCTTAAGTACTTAAGAAGGACTAAGGATATGTTTCTAATCTTTGGGAATGGAGAACTCTAGGTTCAGGGATTTACAGACTCAGACTTTATGTCTGATATAGATGATCGAAAGTTGACATCTGGAAGTCTGTTCATTTGTAATGGTGGTGCAGTTAGCTGGAAGAGTTCTAAGCAGACGATGATTGCTGATTCCACCATGGAGGCAGAGTATATTGCTGCATCAGAAGCTGCGAAGGAGGTATTCTGGTACAAGAAGTTTGCCACAAAGCTTGAAGTGATGTCATCGGATGTCGTCCCTCTTTACTGCGACAATAATAGCACCATAGCCCTAGCTAAGGAGCCAAGGTCTCACCAGAAGTCCAAGTATATCGAGCGGTGATTCCATCTGATCCGTGATTACCTCGAAAAGGGTTATGTCGAGGTTAAGAGAGTCGACTCCACAGACAATGTGGCAGACCCACTGACAAAGTCATTAGGCCATCAGAAGATCGAAGTCCACCTTCAGAAGATGGGACTTAGATATGTAGCCAATTGACATTAGGTCAAGTGGGAGTTTGTTAGATGTGTGCCCTAGATGCCAGATTGGCTAACACATTCCTATACAAATATAAGGACAAATTTATAATTTTGACTATAAATAAATAAAAGGATTATTCTACTATCACATTGTATACATTATGTCTGTGATACATCCTTTGAGTTAGTAGGAATGTTAATTCATATTTTCAAGAGTTGAAAATTTAAGGCATGAATTTACATAACTAGCTCATAAACAGCTCCTGACCATAGGATCACCATGAGGATGGTGATCAATCTGAAAGGTTGGTGTACGATCACTTTCTTAGGGTAGATGTGTCTTGAGTCTATGGTGTGGAGACACCAGAGCGAGAGTATAGGTTTTCATTGAGAATGAGAGTACTAAGCATGACTACCTCGAGCAGTCATAAAGAAGTCTACCTTTTTGTCAATGACTAGCTCGATGCTGCAGCTGTGTGTCTAGTTCTTTGATCTGAGGTACATCGACAGTTCACCTTGAGTGTGTTATAGTTTGACTACACCATTACTCGATCTCTTAGCCATTCAGAACTCTAAGGTGTATGTTGGCTGTAGCATATTCATTGTAGGAACCAGATTGCACCAAGATGGGATCTATCAACCTTGGTAGATGAGAGGAGTAGTCCTATGATGATCGAAAGATCAAGTCCTTAAGCCCATGGCCATGATAGAGTGAAATAATGAAAAAGAGTTTTTCATTAAGGTTTCATATCGGATTTGGATCGATCGATTGATTCATATGACTGATGTTGGATTTGATGAGTTCACCTTAATCCTAATTCAGTCGGAACTCATGATAGAGAAACTCAATCACACAAGTAGCTGCACTGAGAGGTTCATCTTTATTTCTGATGGATTGCCACCATATACTGCTGGATATCACTGGTAGATTTTGGAAGCAATTAGAATGATATTGATGATCGATCATTCAAAATTGTCTGAATCAGAAGAGTTCTGGTCCATCGAAAGGAGTTTCGATGATGTCGATGATGAGATCACGACATGTCTCATTACCATATAGAAATGAACCTAACTGGATCACACAAACAAGAGTTAGGGTCTGGATATCATCAATTGAGCTAGCCTAGATCGATTGATTTGGATTAGATCCAATTAGGTTCAAGAAAATCGTGCTAGCACATAATTGAGCCTAACTTTCTCCTCATGTAATCTTTTCTATCTCAACTAAGCCAAATGTGATTTGACTCACCCAGAGAACTTTGAGAAGGTTTCTCTCAATTTGACTAGAGCTAGTCCAATTCAGAAAAGTCTTATCTTAATTCATGAGATGAATTTAAGACAACACCTGCTAATTCCTGTCACCTGCCATTTTCATTTTAGGACATCGGTCAAACGTTGACCCATGGACCTTGGACTGAAGGCCACTTGGCAAGAGATCAATGGAGAGTTTTTTGTGGAGTATCCACCTACTAATTTTTTCCTCAAATTAGGCACCATAATTAGATATGGCATGCACCCCAAGTGGATAAGGATAGAGTCCCATGAGATGAGGACTCTATGCCTTGATCGACTCAAACTGTTGGGTGCCAATCTCACTGTGTTTATCCAGTGTTGGCACCAACAGTAGGAGAGTTTGGTGGGGTTCTTATCTAATATAATCAAATGATATCACTCCACCAATCATAATTTTTTCAAAATTAATTAAAATTTTTTGATTGGTCGAATGATGTGGCACTGCATGGCACAGTAGGATCTATTTAAACCCTGTCTGCGCCTAGGGTTTAGAGCTCTGCTCAATACCCAGTAAAAACATGAAACCCCTCCACTTCTCCATGCCCCCTCTGCTTCTCTACCTCCCTTCTTCATGTCCAAGAGGTTGGGCATCCATCTGGTGCTTGTCCAAGGTGAGGTGGCTCCCTGATTAGAAGGCTACAGGAATTTGTCGAGAAGCTGCTGCTCCAGCTTCAGAAGATCTTTTGAAGATCTTGCAGATCAGATCTAGATCTAATTTTTAGAGCAAAGATTCATGAGGAGAAGATGATCTAGATCCTACTCAAGTGGATATCGGTAGAGGCCAGGTGACTACGTGCCTATTTTAGAACCTCAGATGTTGCTGTGATCATCTATAGGGTAATCTAGTTATCCTAGAGGTATTTTTCTAATCCTCAAGTTTTAGATTTAATTTTAGATTAAATATCAGATAATAAAAATCAGATCTAACAGACCTTAGATCTGAAATAAAGTAAGATAATTTTTTTTTTTAAATATTCTGTCCCAGATCTCATTAGATCTGGAAGATCCCACAAGAAAAAAGCCAGTTTTTCCTTCAGACAGTTTAACCCAAAGTCATCCTTGAGCATTGAGTGTCAAAGGGATGAATTATACAGTAACTATATCCACATGGGTTCTAGAGTGTTGCTGGACATACATTCGGCCTATCCGGATGTCGGATCCCATTGCTAGATGGTTACATCGATTAGTACGGGAATTATTCTTGTGCTACCGACTTAGGTTCAAACCTATGGGGTCTCACATATAGAAGTACCTATCTAATCAAATGACTGATCGACGATTATAAATCATTGAAGGATTTAATTATCAATTTGATTGATGCTTAATCCTATACATAAGTTATAATAAATTATTTACTAATAGTTGATAAATTAGAAGGATAATTAATTAATAATATAATTTTTAATTATTTGATTGAGCAATAAGGATTGGATTAGATCTAAGAATTGGATTCAATTAGATTGGATTTGGATTGATTGGATGCATTCCTATTGAATAATAGGGCTTGTTCTAATTGATCTAAGAGATGCATAAATATGATTCAATTATTTTTATATAGGTTTGGATTGGATTTAACCCTATTAGATAATAGGCTTGATTGGATCAAGTCCTATTATCAAATAGCTTCCCTGATCTCCATCAAGAGTCAATCTCTAGATCAATGAGATTTTAATCTAACTAATTTCAAAATTTATTGGAGCCTAATAATTGGGCTAGGATCAAATTAATTAGTTTGTTATAACTAATTTTTAAGTTAGTTAGGATTGGATCTAAGAATTAGTTAGAATTTTAATCAAAATCTTGAATCTTATTTGGAATAGGACTAAACCCAAACCAACCTATGTAATATAAATCCACCACTCCACATCTTCATCGTAAGAAATCTCTCCATGCCCCAAAGGATGCCGTGCCCTCTTCTCCTCTCTTTCATGTGTGAGGCATACCTTCTTCTCTTTCTTGTCGCCCAAAAGAAATAAAGGAAGAAGGGGGCGTCCAAGAGTTGGACTCCCCATATCTCATGCACCTTGTCTCTCTTCTTCTCCTCCCTTCTTGAAAAGATTTTTGTGAGAGTTTATTGCTAGTTTTTGGGTATCAAAGAGAGACTTCTCTGCTGGTTTTACAGTAGAAAATTAAAGAAGAAAAGTTCTTCCCAAAGAGAGAAAGATCAAGGAAGAAGAAGGGTCTTCTTTCTCGTGCGCAGTCTTGAAGAAGAAGGAGTTTTTTTTCAAAATTTTTTTTTAAAGAATAAAAATTAGATTAAATTTAATTTTTAATATAAAAATTTAGAGAAAAAATACTAAAAAAAATTGGTTGGGCATTTGGGGCTTCCTAGAGTTTTAGATCAAAGAAGAAGAAGGGTCCTCTTTCTTGTGTGCAGCCTTGAAGAAGAAGAAAGAGTTCTTCTTTCAAATTTTTTTTCTATTTTTCTCCAAGATGAAAATTAGATTAGATCTAATTTTTAATATAATAATTTAAAGAAGAAATATCAAAAAAAATCTAGTTGGGCGTAAGGGGCTTCCTGGAGTTCTAGATCAAGGAGAAAAAGGTAGAAGAAGAGAGAAGAAAGGTTCTTCTCTTGGGTCTCTCCTTGGGATTCTTCTAGGACTCAAGATCTCCTATGATTTTTAGCATAAAAAATTAGATTAGATTTAATTTTTATCATAAAAAATTAGAGAAGAAAAGTTCTTCTTAAGGACATGAAAGGAAGAGAGAGAGGTTCTCTCTTATGCGTGAGAAAATTGAGAAGAAAGGGTTCTTCTCTTGATCTCTATTATAGAGATCAGATGCATGGATCCAAAAAAAAAAAGAGAGGATCTTCTTATTCTTTATCTTTATCATGTTCCTCTTAGATTAGCCAAAGGATGGTGTCTTCACAAGTTAGCACTCCCGAGGAGATCGATTAGCACAAGGGCTTTGTGTGGATATCCATAGAGGCCGGATGCATGTGCAGCTGTCAAACATCATAAAAAATCAAGTATTATAAATTTTAGATATGGTGATCTACTATCCACACTCAGGTATAAAGTTATAAAGTCAATTAATATTTAGATATGATCTAAATATAAATTAGATATGATCTATACTTGCTGAATTTTAGATTTCAAATGTGCATACATGCATATTAGTTCATGTTATAGATCCTATATGATCATTTTAGATTTAATCTATGCATGCATTATAGATTAAATTATTTAATTTATATATATTTTATTATAAATTTTTGAAAATGCATGCACATCACCCACCACGCTTCCCTTCAAATGGTATCAGAGCCGGGTTCGTTATGACATGAATATATATGCATGTAGAGTTGAAATCTAGATTCAGTAATACATGAGATGTGTTATGATCTGATTTTAGATATGATCTAATATAAAATTAGATCTAATATAATTTAGATTAGATCTAAATTTTTATATATATGAATTAGATTAGATATTCTAAGTAGTAAAGTACTTGGATTGGGTAATTACCAAACCGTCCAGTCATAAGAGCAAGTACGGTTATATGATCCTCTTTTCTCATTCAATAGGATGTACTTTATGGCGTGTAGGGATGCCACTATGAGATCCCATAAAGAAGAAAGCAAAAGGAGAAAACTTACTTTTCTGTAAAATCCTAGATGTTGAAACCTTAGAATTTATTGTATGTGATACAAAGCATGAGTTATATGAAAAATAAAATATCTAATCCATATGATTAAAATTATTTTAATCATGAAAATAAAATTTAAAATCATAAAATATTTAGATATGATCTAAAGTTTATTATAATTAATTTTATTTCAGTTTATGTGAGAATTTTTAGATCTAAAACTATATGATACTTATTAGCACGTCAACTAAGCCGACTAGTTTTTGAACTGAGTCGACCCAGTCCCCAGATTTAATCGGTTCAGTGTTGACTGATTCGACCCAGTTGTCTTAGGTCGAATAATAATGATTATTATTCATGATCAGTTAGTCGATTGAGTATCAGACTTAGTCAACCCACTGAAGTGAGCCAACTCAGTTCAAGGGTGAGCCAATCTAGTTTTCAGACCAAAAAAATTTTACATAAAATTAATGTAAAATTATTTTATAAAATTAAAATTATTTCAATTAATAATCTTAACCCATGTTAATGCTATACTTAATTAAAAATTAAGAAATATATTTTAGATCTAGAATTATGATTAAAGATCTAATGACATTGCATAAAATATGGGGCATGGATTAGCTCAAATCAGGTCCTTTTAATTAGGTTAGACCTAAGGTTAAAATCAAAGACTTAATAGACTAAAAGGAGTAGTTGATCAAATCTAACCAATAGTTGATTTAGATTAGATCAAGTATACTCTAGATCAAACACAATAGTTGTAGATGGTCAAGTTCATATTTTTGATTAGACCAAATAGACCTTGATTGAGGCTTAAAGGTTGAACCAAATCATGGGGTTGATTAGATCACTAAGTGACTCAAGTTGATCCATGTCTTTAAAGTTAATCAGTATGACTGATTTAGGTGGCTTGAACCAACTTGTCTCTGATCCTTCTCATGATTTGATAAAGTCAGTGGGAGGATTTATGACATGCTAGTTGGATCTACTACTCACTAGTCTTTTCAATGACTTGATAAAGTCAGTGGGAGGATTTATGATTTATAGATCGACTGATGTCGTATAAAATATATTAACCAAATTTTTTAAATTATTAGATCTATAAAATGAGCTAGTTATAAAGATAACTAGATCATAGCCTCCCATTAAGGTGCATGATAATGAGTCTAATATTTCAAATAGGTATTGGAGGTGCCACATGCCTGATGTCTATTACGTATTAGAATTATCATCCATCATATGATCATCTTGTTGTGTCTTCAGATCAATGCTCAGGTTGGTCGAGCCACACTCAGGCCTGGACATCTATTCTATTAGATGTACTTGATGTTGTTATATTAATGGTTGGATCTAATCAAAATTTTTAGTAGAGGTGCCACATACCTACTGAAGGGATGTCTGGGATAAAATCTGATTGTTAAAAATTATTTAAAAAATAATTGATTATGAACCTACCCATGGATGCACTAGTGTCGGTCGAGTCACACTCGGATCTGAATGCAGTCTATGTGGATTCTAGTACCTATAAGGAATTAAAGTAATTCTTTGGATTGAAGGTAGAGGCTATCAATTCATATAAAATAGTGAGAGAATATTTAGACTAAAGTCCAAATCTTTAGACTTAAAATAATTCATATACTAATAGGTCATTTATTCTCTTTTCAAAAATGGCTAAAATATTATCGCTCTGTTCATTGTTAGACAGTAACAATGTTATCAAACCTAACTCGATATTCAATATCAAAAGTTGAATATAGTTTTTGCGCGAATTGATCAAAAAAGTTTCAGACTAACTCAAACAGACTTAAAAAAGAAATCAGCAAATGGTTGCTGGTCAAGATAGTTATATAATAACTCCTTGAAGTTTCTCTATTGGTAATACTACTATCAGGATATAGGACAACGACAGTATAAGTCATATTTGTAAATAGTTGCAAAAGACTTCAGGATAGTAGAAGATTTAAAAATGGCAAGAGACTCCTGAATGTAAGACATGAAAGTCTGTTTCAGTCTTAACATTGATAATCGTTGAACTTATTTTCAATCCTGACCATGTCATTTAAGTGATTGTCACGATTGTCCAATCTTATTGATGGTGTCAATAAATATGATTATTGTGATATCATTGTGAATGATACTGCAATAATATATGAATAATTAAAAATGACATAAATTTAGTACCATAGCCTGTTAGTGTAAAGTATACATCTAACTAGCACCCTAGATTAGACAATATCATTGAAGCCAACTTTTAGTATAGTTGACTTAGTCACCTTTTATTGGAAAGGGTGAATGAGCCAACGATGTTTTGAGTTTAGTAAATATTGATGCATTTACACTTATGAATATTAGTGCCAAAAGAGGGCTTTACTACTTCATTAAATCTCTAATGACCTATCTTGACATTGGTGCATCTTGCTTATGAAACACAAATCTGAGTTGATTGAAATATTCAAACGATTCCGTAATGAGGTAGAAAAATGAACTGCAAAGAGTATTAAAATTCATCGATTTGACTGATGAAGTGAATACCTTTATAGTAAGTTTTGACATATCTTGGGAAAAAATAGATTCTCTCTTAATGAACCTCTCCTGGGACATCACTTTTTTTAAAAGAATCTCTGAAAAGAGGAATTGAACCTTGTTAGACATGATTCGATCTACTATGGGATTTGCTGATCTACATGAGATTATGTTTTAGAGACTACTTGATATGTGCTCGAGAACATTCTAAGCAAATCGATCACCAAAACTCCATATGGGATATGCACTTGCGTAATTTGATACTCTCTTACTTTGATGTTTGGGTTGTCGAGCTTATGTGAAATGTTCACAAACCGACTAGCTTGGATCTTGGTCTGATAAATATTATTTTAAAGATATTTCTTCTATCTTTCGAATGGATATGAGATATTCATAAATCTTAAGGCTTTTTTTTTGAAAAAGAAGTTCCTTGGTAAAGAAACTGATGCCATTAAGAGCAAACTTGTGAAGCTTGATAGGTTGAGAAACCGACTCTAATACGAACCAACAGAACCAGAGTTGATTAGATCAAATCCAAAATCCGATGTAAAGGCATCTTTTGGTAGATATGGTAGAGTACCGTATTAGTCAAACAGATACTTCGATTTCTAGATTCGGGATGAAGATTTGATCTCCCATACAGATGTAATACAGGGATCTAATATTGAGAAGTGGCTTGAAGTTATTAAATCTGAAATGAAGTCCATGAAGATCAATGATGTATGGACATTCGTTGGTTCACCTGAAGGGATAAGACCCATAAGGTGTGAGTGGATTTTGGATGGATAAGAGGCGCGATAGAAAGGTAGAGACCTATTAATTCTATCTGATTGCCAAAAGATTTCATCAAAGTTATAGTGTTGACTATGATGAGAAGTTTTTCTTGTGGCAATCCTCAAGTCCATTTGGATTGAATCAAACTTTTTGAAGTTGGAATATACGTTTTGAACGTATGGTTTTGTTGAGAATGAAACAAAATCCTGTATGTATAAATGGGCTATTAATTTTGTAAAGGTATTCCTTATGTTGTTTGGATGAAATTTTTTTAATCAAAAATGACATCCCTACATTATAAAAATATAAGCTTGGTTGTCATCTCTGTTCTCCATAAAGATTTGGAAGGTTATTAGAACCATCCTTAAATATTTGTAAAGTACTAAGGACAAATGATTTATTTATGGAGAATCTGACTTAAAACTTATGGAATATTGATTCCAATTTCTAGTCGGATCGAAATGACAAAATTGTGTCAGGTTATATTTTTATCCTATAAAGAGGAGTGACACGCTACAAAAGGTTTCATGCAGTATTCAGTAGCCAATTTTATTTACGATACAGAGTTCTTTGCAATATTTGATGCTGGTAAAGAAGTTGTTTGGTTATGAAAATTTGTCAACGAGCATGGAGTGGTACCCTCCATTGATGGTCCAGTCTTTCTGTATCGACAGTAATATTAGAACCATAGCTCAAGCTAAAGAATTGATGTTCCATCAAAAAACCAAATACTTTCTGTATTGCAATCACTTTGTTCGATAAGATCAAAACAAAATCAACCTAGGTAAGTTTTAAATCATAATTTTTAGATTTAACATACAAATATATATCTCATATATGTGTGTAAAATTCAGATCTAAATAAAATTCAGATCACAACATGATATCATATATCTCATATACAAATCATGAGTCATATTGAAAATAATTTTTTCACCTAAATATACAATCATATATCTCATATATGAATTATAAATTAGATCAAATTAAATTTTAGATTTATGCATGCATCTACTTATTACATGAATATGAACTAGAAATCATTCTAGAATAAAATTCAGATCTATGCATGCTTTCATATATCAACTATATATTTTAAAGTTAAATCTAAAATAAATTTTAGATTCAAAATACTTATCTATACATCTCATGTACTAAGAAAAAGTTAGATTTTGAAATACTTTTCAAAACATATATGTCAATTTCATGCAGATGAAATCTGTGGCTTTGATACCACTGTTGGAATTTTCATGTCGGGGTATGCATGTATGTCTCAAAAAAAAATTTTTTAAATATCACAGTGGAATAGAAGATTAAAATATATTTTAATCTACATCATGCATGCATAAAACATAAACCACTAGGATCTACTTCATATGATGAAATTAAATATATGCTAAAATTAAATATGTGATCGAATCACATACCTGTTTCGTAATTTCTTTTTTCAAATCTAAATCTGAAAGAGAAGAGGCTCTCTCTTAGCCACACAAGTATCTAGCCTCTATGGGTATCCACTCAAGATCAGTCTAAAACAATCCTCTTTGGTATTGATTTTTTTTCTCTAAAAAAAATCAGCCTGTGAATCTGAATGAAGCCTGAATCATGATCAACTCTTTGATCTTTTCCTTGATCTTCTTCTTCTTTTCTTCTCTTACTTTTTCTTACCATGATTATGAAGTAATCAGGGACTAGAAACTAGCAAATAAGGGGACACCCAAACTCTTTTGGGCATGGAAGATGGAGGACGCCCAACCTTGGGCGTTGGCACTTCAAGGGGAAAGAGAGAGGGGGCGTGGGCACTTCAAGGAAGGCATGGGGCTGTTGGTTCAATTCCCTACAGGCCTTAGGAAAGGTTGCTTTAAATAGACATAAGATTTGAATTCTATTCAAAACCAAATAACTACTTAATACAACTCCAACTTGTATTAGGAATCTTTTTTCCTTTAGTTATTTGACTCTCTTTAGGAGATCCTTTAGATACCAACTATTAGAGCCTTTGCACCCACAAAAACACACCCAACATGGCACCCATGTGATACCCCATAATGGTTCCACACATCCTCTAATAGGTGGACACACCCAACTTGATCAAATCAAGTGGCATCCAATCAAAACTATCAAAAAATTTAATTAAGGACTTGAACCCTTAATTCATTTGATCCTAAATCCTAGGCACCCAACAATTAAAATCCAATGAATCTAATTTATTTAGGTTATTAGGAGATAATTAAATTTAAATTAATCTTATCAAATAAGAAATTCAAACATAAAAAGAAAATTAGATCTAACCACGTACTAGAAAGATTATCCTGAACTCAGTAGGGTTTTTTTAAACCCAATTGAGACTTCATAAGTCCAATTACTTATTTCATGTCTAATCTCTTTGTTGTGTGATCTCATAGATTCAATTCTATCTGATAGTGAGATATACAATGATCTTTATCATAGTATCATTAAAATTTTTTTCAATGGATCGGAGTAATTCTACTCTAACTCATCAAGGATTGTCGATCCTGAGCAATTCTAGTGAGCTCTCACAATCTACCGGTGATACCTAGTAGTATATAGTTACAATCCAGTAGAACCAAAAAAAATCTTAAGGTATAGCTCATGTGTGATTCAGTCTCTCTATCGTAAGTCCCGACTAGATGGCAGGTCAAAGATAAATCGTTAAACCTCATCATCAGTTATATGATAGATTTGATCAGCTCAAGTCTAATTGTGATCCTTATAAAAATTATTTTTCATCAATCATACTGCTGTGGCTACAGACTCTCGGACTTAAACTCTCAAATCTCATAGGACTACTCCTTTCTATAAAAGTTGATAGATTCCATCTTGATGCGCACCCTACTCCTACAGTGGACCAACTGTCGCCTACATCTACTACAAGGGCTCTTTGAGACCATGTTTATGTGTCAGTCAAACTTCAACAGCCTCACTGCGAATAGTCATACCATCGCAGGTTAAAAGATCATTCACACAACTACAGCATCGAGATAATCACTGACGATCGAATAAAAATCTAAGTGATCTCTCGTATGGTCATGCTTAGTACTAGTTATTCTCTAATAACTATCCGCACTCATCTTTCAGTATCTCTACACTGTAGATTAGAGACTCATCTATCCCAAAGAAAGTGATCTGTGCGTCGGTTTATCCAGATCGATCACCATCTTCATGATGATACTATGATCAGGAGTATTTAGAAATTATATACATGTCTCTAATTCTCAATATTTTGAGAATATATATCAAAATATTAATTTCATGGATGATTCAAGGATAAATCACACTTGAATGGAAAAATAAATTTATCTTTTTATTGATCAAATTAATGTATTAAGTATAAAATTATGTCCTAGCTTTATTATAATGTGTCAGCCATATTGGCTTGTAGAATATACATCTAACATTATGCATTTATGAAACTGAATTCAAAAAGTTTTTGGCCAAAGCAAGTGTGAATACTAAAAAAAAAATTTCACGTGATTCACAAATGAATTCGAGTTGAGCCAATCTAGCATATGACTGATGATGGGGTCTGACGAGTTCTCCATGACCTCTGTCATGTTGGGACTCATGATCGAAGGACTGAATCATATGATAACTGCACCTAGGGTTCATACTTTTATTCTACAGGATTGCCACTATATACTGCTGGTGTCACTCGTAGATTGTGAAACTCATCAAGCATTATCTTGATGATCGATGGCCCTCGAAAGGTAGAATTAAAAATATTCCAATCCATCGAAAAGAGTTTCGATGATATTGTGATGGAGATCATAATATATCTCACTATCAAATAGAATAGAATTTATGGGGTCACACATTAAGGGATCTAATCTTGAATTTGTCAATTGGGCTTATGAAGTTTCAATTGGGTTAGGGTTTGTTGGAATCTTATTAGGTTTATGAGAACCATGCTAGCACATGGTTAAACCTAATTCTTTTCGAAACTTTGATTTGATCAAGTTCATAGCCTTGAACCTAACCTAAATCTATTTAGATTTAATTGGGCTCTTAATTTTGAGAGCCTAAGAGGATTTGATTAAGTCAATTAGTTGGCATAATTATCCTAACATTATCTCTTCATTATCTCCTAATTATCTCTAAGTGGCGTGTGGAATAAAAGGAAAGAATGGGTGGCGCCTTCCTTCAATTTTAGTAGGAACTGGAGTGCCAAATCCCAGGATATTACAAAAGGAGCCCACCCCATCTTATGTGGCATGGCATGGAGGGGAGAGAGAGAGGGTCCACACCCCCTCTCATATGTCAAGAAACCTCGAGGGGGCACCAACACTACCTGACATATATTCCTAGAGCACACCTTGTACCACCTAAAGGGGCTGATTATATACTAATTATATTTGATTTTAATTAAAATAAATCAGATTAAAAAGGTAAATAATTCTTATGAGATAAGGATCTACCTTTTTAAGATAATTGAGTTTCTATTATGTGTCGGGGTAGTGCTTATATAAAGAGCAAGTCTCTAGGGTTTCTAAAGAATAGAAATTTTTATGAAAAAATTTCTCTCTCTCCCTTCTCCATGCCTCCTCTCCTCCCTCTCTTCTCTTCCACACCCAAGAGTTGGGTGTCCCACTTTCCACATGCCAAGACTCTAAGAGATTTATCTTCAAGAGCGAAGAATGAGGAGAAAAAGAAGAAGACTATAGATCAAGGAGTTGATCCCACATTCCAGATCAAGGTGTTGGTCTAAGATGTCAAGGCTAAGATTCTTCTTGAAAAAAAAAATCTTTTATAAGGATAGATCAGTTCAAGATTGATCCCAGTAGATATCCGTAGAGGACGGACATGTGTGCAGCTCGAACATCTACAAATCTGTGATCATCAGAAGTGGTGAATATCTACCCGTGCTAAGGTAATGAGATCTGATTTCATACTTTTCTCTAAATTTCATATTGTATATATGTGTTTTCTCCTGAGTTTGGGTAAGATTAGATTTGATCTTTTGCATGTGAGGTTAAAAAGTTTAATCCATTTTGTTTTCCATTATATTTTTCAAAAGTTTTGAAACTACACATACTGCCTATCCGATTTTCTAACAGTGGTATCGGAGCCACAAATTTTTGAAAACACATATGATCTGATTTTTAGATTAGATCTGAAAGTTTTAATAATTTAAAATCAATTTTGTGCTGATATAAGGTTATTCTGGTATAGGGTTTACCTCTTATATTGTAAAGATTATCCTAGCATAAGATTGATCGATTTTAAAAATTATTTTTAAAGTAATTAAATCAAATTTTTTAGATCTAAAAATTAGTATATGTGGTATGTTTAATTTTAAGTTTAAATATAAAATTAGAATGATTAAAAGTTTACATCAAACTGATATAAGGTTGTCCTGATATAGGGTTTACCCCTTATATTGTAAAGATTGTCTTAGTTTGATGTGAATCAATTTTTAATAAGATATTTTTCAAATATTTTAATCATTATTTTAGATTTAATTTTATATATATTTGATATATATAAATTTAGTTTTAGATCTAAAATTTAATGTATATGTGATGTATATTTAATTTAGATCTGAAACTACATATATTTGATATATGAAATTAGGTTTAGATCTGAAACAGTTTCAAAATCATAGGCCACAAATTACATGCAATAAAATATAATCTAAAAATTATTTTTTGATCTGAAATTATATTGTTGCATATGGATATGGGTTGAACAAATTAGGTCTAAGTGATCAAACTGCAATTAGAGTCTAATTGATTAGATCAGGCTAAAACCCATTTTCGATTTTGAGCAATTGATTGAACCTAATCGATGGCTGATTAGGATTAGATCAAAGGGGCTCAAAGTTGAGTTTAGTTATAGTTGATCGTATTGATTCATATTTTGATGTGAGTTGATTGACTCAAGGTCGAATTTGGCTCAGTGGTTCGGGCCCGTTTCAATAAGTTAACCTGATCGATTCTAATCGATCAATTTGGTGTCTAAGGCAAGTATTTAGATGGTGGTTATTTAATTAATTCTGTTGTTTGATCTGATTAATTCTGATTGGTGTTTAAGAAAAGTAATGGTAGGACCCCCACACATCTTAACTTATCTGGCCATCTTGGAAGATTCAGTTTTGTGTTAGGTTACTTGTTGACTCAAGTTCACCCATGCCAACTAAGATGGTTAGACATATTAACGTGCTGACCTAATATAATCAGTCGGATGTTAGATCTGCTGATTTAGAAGAGACATAAATCTAAATCTCCTTATTAAATATTAAGTTTAGAGGTCTTCCATCATTATGGAGATGTAGGTGCCTTCCTGACGTTGATCGTTCTTGGCTAGTTATAGTAGTTCGGTTGCATCAAAAAGGTACATCCACTCTATTGACATTTGATATCCTAGGGTAGACATGGAGTTAGACCCAATAACTGTTAGGTGAGGATCTCAATGATGGCTTTGTGCTCACTGGTGAACGATGGGTCTTACTTAACTAAGAAATGTGTCAATAACTGTTAGGTGAGGCTACAAGACTTGGAGACCAAGCCCACTGCATCTTGCTTAGTAAAGCAATGGACAAAGTGTTGTCCACTCATTGGTCTGTACTCACCAATAACTGTTAGGTGAGATGTATATAAATTAATGGGACTGCAGTACCCACTTGAAACCAATTTCTTATAGATTTCTGTTTCTCCACTCGAGGAGTGTGGGAGATTTAAAAAAATAGTGGAAGCCTTTGTTTGTTTTTAAAATTTCTAAAACAAACAATCTTATAAGTATAAATATCTAACTAAACAAACAATCTTATCATGAAACCTTTTCATCTGTAGCCATGTTAAAATCCATCCGTACTCTGCTTGCTATAGCAGCATTTTATGATTATAAAATTTGACAGATAGATGTGAAAACTACTTTCCTAAATGGATATCTTGAGAAAGATATCTATATGGAGTAGCCTTTGGGTTTGACATCTAGTGATAGTGATCACAAGGTCTGCAGCTGCAAAGATCCATATATGGACTCAAACAAGCATCTCAGAGTTGGAATACTCACTTCAATGATGTGATCAAAATATTTGATTTTATCAAAAATGAGGAGCCGTGTGTGTACAAAAAGGTAAGTAGGAGCACTGTCACATTCTTCGTATTGTATATGATGACATCCTCTTGATTGAAAATGATATTCCTATCTGACATCGATCAAAGTATGATTATCGAAAGAGTTCATCAAGAAAGACCTAGGATAAGCTTCCTACATTCTTGGTATAAAGATCTATAGAGATAGATCTAAGAGAATGATAGGACTCTCACAGTGAATGTACATAGAGGTGGTGCTGAAGAGGTTCTACATGAAAAATTTCAATAGAGATCTTTTGCCCCTTAGGCATGGTTCATCTCTCCAAAAAGATGTGCCCTGACACACTTGAAGAGATCCAACACATGAGCAAGATCCCTTATGCTTTGGTAATAGGAAGCCTCATGTATGTCATGTTAGGTACATGCCCTGATATAGTACTTGCTGTGAGTATCACGAGCAGATATCAAGCGAATCCAGGTGAAGAACACTAGATTGCTATTAAAAATATCCTTAAGTACTTAAGAAGGACTAAGGATTTGATGTTGATCTTTGGTGGAGGATCAGAGCTGAAAGTTGAGGGATACATCGATTCAGACTTTATGGCTAATATCGATGATAGAAAGTCTATATCGGGGTGTATCTTCTTATGTAATGGTGGTGCGGTTAGCTGAAAGAATTTCAAGTAGCCGATCATTGCTGATTCAACTATGGAAGTCGAGTATATCGCCACCTCTGAAGCTGCTAAGGAAGCTTTTTGGTTCAAAAAGTTCATTACAGAGCTAGGTGTGATGCCATAAGATGCCATTGCACTGTACTGCGACAACAATAGTACCATAGCCCTCGCTAAGGAGTCCAGGTCTCACCAGAAGTTCAAGCACATAGAGTGGTGATTTCACATCATACGCGAATACTTCGAGAAGAAGTTCGTCAAGGTGCAGAGAGTTGACTCCACACTGAACGTGGCAGACCTACTAACCAAGCCTCTCAGCCAGCAGAAGACTGAATCTCACCTTGAGAAGATGGGTCTTAGGTATATGGCCAATTGGCTTTAGATCAAGTGGGAGTTTGTTAGATTTGTGCCCTAGAAGTCAATTGTTGGCAAACACATTATATAATTTCAGAGCTTAAAATTTGTATTTGTAACTTTTCATTATCAATAAAGGGCTTATTCTTCCCATCATGTTTGTGGGTCCATGATTTGTCCTAAAAATTAACAAAGATAATTTTTATATATTCTTAAAGTATTAAAAATTTGAGACATATATTAATTAGTATTTAATTTTTAAATATTCTTGATTAAAAGATCGTCACAGAGGACAGTGATCAATCCATTTGAGATCGATGCATGGTTCACCTCTCTTGTGAGCAAATGAGTCTTGGGTTTGTAGTGTAGGGATACTGGAGTGAAGGTGCGGATGGTTGTTAGAGAATAACTTGTACTGAGCGTAACCAACATGAAAACCATATGGATGTCTACTCACTCGTTAGTGATTTTTTCGATGCTGCAGTGGTGTGAGTGATCTTTTGACCTGTGATGTCATTGGCTATTCACAATGAGACTATTGTGTTTGACTATATGTTTTCTTGATCCTTAGCCATTTGGATCCTTGCTGTGTATACTGGCTTCAGTAGGTTCAGGTTTGCTATTTAGAGTAGGATGTACCTAGATAAAATCTATCGATCTTGGTAGAAAAGGAGAAGTCCTATACGATTTACGAAACTAAGTTTAGAAAGTCTTTGGCCAAAGCAAGTGTGAATACTAGAAAAGAGTTTTCACATGATTCACAGATGAACTCGAATCAAGCTAATCTAGCATATGATTGACGATGGAGTCTGATTAGTTCTCCATAACCTCTATCAAATTAAAACTCATGATAGAAAGACTGAATCATATGATAGCTGCACCTGCGGATTCATACTTTCATTCTACTAGGTTGTCACTACATACTGCTAGGTATCACTAGTAGATTGTGAGACTCATCGGATGTCGTCTTGATGATTGATGGCCCTCGAAGGGTAGAATTAGAAATGGTACAATCCATCGAAAAGAGTTTCAATGATATTGTGATGGAGATCACAATATATCTCACTACCAGAGACAATGAAACCTATGGGGTCACACGTTAAGAGATTTAATCTCAAATTTGCCAATTAGACTTATGAAGTTCTAATTGGGTTAGGATTTATTGAAATCTTGTTAGGTTTATGAGAACTATGCTAGCACCTGGTTAAATCTAATTCTTCTTGGGACTTCGATTTGATCAAGTCCATAGCCTTGAACCTAACCTAAATCTATTTGAGTTTAATTAGACTTAATTGTGAGCCTAAGAAGATTTGATTAAGTCAATTAGTTAGCATAATTATCCTAACATTATCTCTTCATTATCTCCTAATTATCTCTAAGTGGTGTGTCGAATAAAAGGGAAGAATGGGTGGCGCCTTCCTTCAATTTTGGCAGGAACTGGGGTGCCAAATCTCAGGATATTGCAAGAGGAGCCCACCCCAGCTTATGTGGCATGGCGTGGAGGAGAGAGAGAGGGGAAATGCCCCCTCTCATATGTTAAGAAACCCTTAGGGGGCATCAAGTGTTGGCGCCCCAAACTACCAGACATATATTCCTAGGGTGCCCATTGTACCTAACAAAGGGGCTGATTATACACTAATTATATCTGATTTTAACTAGAATAAATCAGATTAAAAAATAAAGAATTCTTATGAGATAAGGATCTACCTTTTTAAGATAATTGAATTTCTATTATGTGTCAAGGTAGTGCCTATATAAAGAGCACGTCTCTAGGGTTTCTAAAGAATAGAGTTTTTGTAAAAAAATTTCTCTCTCCCCCTTCTCCATGCCTCCTCTCCTCTCTCTCTTCTTTTCCATGCCCAAGAGTTGGGCATCCCACTTTTCACATGCCAAGACTCTGAGAGATTTTTCTTCAAGAGCGAAGAATGAGGAGAAGAAGAAGAAGACTGCAGATCAAGGAGTTGATCCTGCAATCCAGATCAAGGTGTTGGTCTAAGATCTCAAGGCTAAGATTTTTTTGGAAAGAAGAATCTTCTATGAGGAGGATCAGTTCGAGATTGATCCCGATGGATACCCATAAAGGTCGGATACGTGTGCGGCTCGAGCATCTACAAATCCATGATCATCAAAAGTGGTGAATATCTAACCATGCCAAGATAATAAGATCTGATCTCATACTTTTCTTTAAATTCTAGATTGTATATATGTATTTTCTCTTGAGCTTGAGTAGGATTAGATTTGATCTTTTGCATGTGGGGTTAAAGGATTTAACTTATTTTATTTTCTACTATATTTTTTAAAAGTTTTGAAATCTTTACATGCTGCCTATCCGATTTTCTAACAATAACTTTAAGAAACGGACTGTGATCCAATAGGTATAGATTGTATTCTCTAAGATAGGTTATATCTTTATTATTAAGATATCAAAGCAAAGGCATGTTAAGAAGGATACCAACTGTCGAACAAAAAAATAGTTGAGATTCTGATAACTTCTCTCATATTTGAAGTTAATTTTTAATTAAATTATTTATTTTCTTGCTTACTTATTTAGTAGTCTTCTAATTAATCAACTTTTATTCATCTTTAATTTGAGATTAAAATAACTCAACCGTAACTAATGCGATCCCTATGAATACGATCCTGATTCATCCTAACTACATAGTAGTGAATTAGATTTTTTTTTTGACCACCTATGACAGTGATCTGGCACCATTGTCGAAAATCATGCTTTAGTTGTTTTGAGTTATAAATATCAAAAAAAAAGAATCTATTTATCGCTTTCTTTAATCTATTGCTTTCTTAGTTAATTGCTTTATTTATTTTTGCCCTTATTTTAATTACTTTATTTTTTAACTTATCTTTTTTTCTTTTGATCTATAAAAATTTAAAAAATATATATTTGCTATATTTGCTTTCTATCTTTTATTTTTTATTTGCTTTCTAGCTTACCTAGTTTACTTAGTCAAACTTACATTTTTACAAAAGAAAAAAAATATAAATCTCTACATTGACATCTCATTATCTAATTAGAGAATTACATATCTAACCACAAAACCTAAAAAGTGAAATAAATTAATTTAATCTTGATTAATCATCAAATTTGGATATCTTTTCTTTTTTGCATCGCATAATTCTATAAAATATCTTAAGGACAAAATCCTAAACAACATAAGGAGAAGATTTCATCACCCTTCCTTGGCCCACAAACCACCATCTTGCATTTATATTAACCTAAGACTTTAACTTAAAATCAATTAGACATTGGCCCCTAAGGACTCTTAAGCTCAATAAGACAAGAAATCCTAAGAGTTGGATTAGGTTTAGGTTGGTCAGTTTAGCTGGTGTCTAGAAAAGTGGTTTAAGAATTATGTCCTGAAGGAAGGTAGTTCATTAATTGATTCCATTTGCTTATCTGACCAATTTTAATTGGTATCTAAGAAAAGCAATTGGGGGACCCTTACCAACCTTATACTCATCTGGCTAGTTGAGTGGCTGGTCTGTTACTTAGAGTGTTTGAAGATGACCTTGACAGTTAGGAGTTGTTTAGAACAAAGATTGATTGTCTCACTTGGTTGCTAACTGAAAACATCTAACCTAACTTAAATTCTTTGCATCTACTTCTTATATTTAGGACTCAATAGGCTCTCATCTTTAGAATTTCTTTTATCCTTTTCTTTATAACTTTAAAGAAAAATAAAATAAAATTTTCTTTGTTGGCTCTAAGGTATAATTGTAGCTAGGGTTTATGCTTGAGCATTGCTCATTATAACCCGTGATTCAATCGTCAGATTTTGAAATTGAAAGAACCCTTAGAGCCAACAAACCCAAGAACATGGATTAAAATTAGGAGAATGATCCACCTAGATAGCTGAAGGAGTACTTTACACTTTTCACATATACCTACTCTCCTTGCATTTAGTGCCTCTAGTTAAGGTAGTTCAATATGAAATCAAGTCAAATATCATCCAAATGCTCCTATCATTTTATGAACTTGCTAACTAGGACTCGTACAGACATTTAGATGAATTTTTGAAAATCTGTTCAACGGTAAGAATTTAAAATTTCTGTGATGATGCTCTCAGGCTAAAATTATTTTTTTTATCGCTAAAGGACAAAGCCAAAAATTGGCGAACTCTTTGGATACAATCATAATTTCAACCTAGGATCAACTGCATAGAGAATTTTTTAAAAAATATTTTTCAATCAAAAAAACTAATCAAATCAGACAAGCCATAACTAGTTTTTTTCGATTGGATGTAGAGATGTTTCATGAGACTTGGGAGAGATTAAAGGAACTGATTAGAAAATGCCCCCACCATGCTGTACCCAAATGGTAACTGATCCAGTACTTCTATGATTGCTTGTCAAAGTATCAACAAATGATTGATGCATACTATGGTGGAACCTTCATGCTGAAAAATGAGCATGAAGCCTAACAGCTGTTTGAAATTTTAAGTGAAAACTCATGGCATTATTAGGAAATAGACTGTTCAAAGTATGTATATTTTAAAATTTTTATAGCAGAAGCAGTTGATTAAACTATTTAATCTCCTACACATACTTTAGATCAGATCTAAACTATCTTCCTAAGAATCTATGATATAAAAATATTACACAAAAAAAATCTGATATGAAAGAAAAGACTGCATCGATCGTATCAATGCTCTGAATCAGATCAACAGTTAGATCTGATCCAATGAGTTCAGAACCCATTATCTGATCATGGGTTGACAATCACTGCTGCTGATGGATATGGTAGGAAGTCCTTCCTGATGTCGAGCAGCTGCACAGCATGTCTGTGTTGGGATGCGCAGGAATTTCATGCATGCATTTCAAAAATTTTACAGCAAAAAAATATTAGATTAAACTATTTAATCTACAAATACATGTATAAGATCTAATCTTAAAACTCTTACAAATAGACCTATAACATAAATTTATATATATAAGAATATAAATTTAAAAAAATAAATATATGAATAAAAAATCAGCACACTGTGATAGATCTAATCTACCACAGTCAGGGTTTCGAACCCAATATCTAAGCATGGATTGTCAAACTCCATGATCGAGAACATGGATCTGAAAGTCTTCTATGGTCGTTCACAGCAGCACAAGCATCCGACCTCCATGGATGGTCCACATGAAGTCCTCAAATCAATCAGCCCTCTGCGGGAGTGCTAGCTCGCGCAGTCAGCTTCTGATGGCGGATCTGATTTGATCTCCTTCTTCAATCACCATGGACTTTTTCAATGTTGAAGATAGATCAAAGGAGAATACTTGATGATAGAGAAAAATTAGATAAAGACTCTCTTCTCTTTGGTTTTTTCTTCACCTAGAAATTCTAGAATGATTCTAGGTCTCTCACCCAAGAGGAGATAGATCTCCTCCTTTGCATACGCCAAGATAGAATAAACCCACCCCAAACCTCATGCCCTAAGAAAAATGTTTGGCCCCTTCTTTTCTCTAGTATCTCATGATGAAAATCCAAGAGCAATTGGTGCATAAAAAAATCTTATCCTTTTATGTTAACTGGCAACATAGATTAGGCAGGATAATAGCCAGAGTTTGTTGCAATTCAAACTCTTTTGAATTTCAATTAAACCCCAACTCTTCCTCATCTTTATCTGACTAAAGGAGGGGCTGACCATAGGATTATGAGTGTGGAAAACATATGGGAGCTCTTCCTTTTTGTCGCACAAATTAGGGTCCTTCACAAGGTGTCGACGTGTGGGAGGATAAGGTTAAAGTTTTAGATTTAAATTCAAACCTTTTGAATTCAACTTAAAACAAACATAATCCTATCACTAATGGGTGACAATAGGATGCTTTGGCATAGATTATTCAGTGCACGAAATAATTTGTGTGATGAAAGAAGGCATGGAGAGAAGGGGAGGCGCAAAGGGAGAGAGAGTTCCATTCATTTGGGACTCTCAGGTTTAGCCAATTGGATTTCTTTCCAACCCAATCTAATTAGATCCAAATAAAATATGATGATCCTAATCTAATTATGATTTCATAACTTCGATTAAATCTAACCAAATCAGTGAATTAATTGAGTCATAGACTCGATTAAATCAGGATCAATTCTTCCTTACTGTTAGGTCATCACGTAACCTAATTAGATCTAACCTGATTGAATCCAATTCAATCAGACTTGATCCAGACTTTAATGCTCAATCAAATTGAGCTAATTAGTGACCTAATCACTAATTAATCCTTCATTAATGATAGAGTCCTAATTCAGTGGGACTCTTCATCAGAGTCTCAGTCTAATAGGACTCTTCAGATCAGCCATCCGATCGAAGAGGAACTTCTAAAAGGTTTGACCCCATAGGTTCAAACCTAAGCTGGTAGCACAGGAATAGATTTTTATACCAATCGGAGTAACCATCTAGCAATGGTACTCGACATCTGGATCGATAGAATGTATGCAAAGCAATACTCAAGAACCTACTTGGATATAGTTACCGTATAATTCATCCCTTTGACCCTTGATGCAAGGATGACTTAGAGTTTAAACTATCAACTCTTAACAGTACATCTATTATGTGTCTCAACCTAATAAATCTTATGACTCCTCACAAGGATTGCCTTGGCTAATGTCTTACTAAATTGAAATACAAAGTATTCTCTCCAATCCCTTGGAGTGGTCAATTGTATCTTGACTCACGCATCGACTTTACAAGTACTTGACTGTGCTTAGAAATATTTTGATCCTGAATTAAAAATTCAGGTAGTCTGACATCAAAGCACAGTGAGTTGCTTGCAAGTTACCATGGTGATCTCAGGTCGGAGAGTCACTTATATCCATATCCCTTTGGAATAACTTTTGATAGTAGAGTGCTTTAGAGTTGATCACATTCAGTGAAATGTACTCCTGCATTTCACCTGCATGCCATACCAGCATCTCCATGCTCCTACGTTAAGAAGACAACCAACTTATATGGAATATAACAACCAACACTTAATATATCTATCATCCTAGTAATAGCATATCATTTGGTCGTGAACTCATTTAAGGACTGAACGATAAATCTTCCTTTATCAATTTAAAATAATCCTAAAAACTTTCATCATAATACAGAAGTTCGATATAAAAGATATACAAACTTATGATAAAAATTATCAAATAAATATTTTATTAATAATTAATTCATATACAATTATATTAAATAACATAACCACCAACAAGATAATGATTGGCTTTGAAATATATTTTTCAACAACTCTCACTTATACTAAAGCCAATCGGTACAGTATCGTATACCCATCTTTATTTTATGATCTTCGAAATCCTTTACTCTATGGACTTTAGTGAATGGGTTGATCAGGTTCTTCTTTCTGTCGATCTTTTGATGGTCGATATCATCTCGATCCACGATCTTTCAGATAAAGTAGTAGCGATGCAGAATATGCTTCATCCACTGATGTGCCTTCGGCTCCTTTGCTTGAGCTATGGCTCCAATACTGTCGCAATAAAGCAAAATTATACCATGTTGCCCAGCTATGCAACCCAAGAGGGGGGGTGAATTGGGTTTTAAAAATTTTAAGCTAACTAATTACTTATGAAAAGTATTTGTCAAAAGCTTGATGAATGAGGAGAAAGACTTTAGTTCAAGATTAATTACCTAAAGCAAGAATGCAAGGAAATAATGAAGAGTTAAAGAGAAACAATAAAGCACACCACAAACACAAGGATTTATAGTGGTTCGGTGCCAACCTTGCACCTACATCCACTCCCCAAGCTCCTACTTGGAAATTTCAATCCACTATACTTGTATTCAACCCGAATACAAATGTCAGAAACTCCGACACTAGCTATTCCAAGCTAGTCCACTTATTTCTCGGGTACAAGCCAATCCAATACACTCCGATTT
Source organism: Elaeis guineensis (assembly GCF_000442705.2). Taxonomy (NCBI): domain Eukaryota; kingdom Viridiplantae; phylum Streptophyta; class Magnoliopsida; order Arecales; family Arecaceae; genus Elaeis; species Elaeis guineensis. The sequence continues at coordinate 6,739,662 of NC_026007.2, read as the reverse complement.
CAGGTTCGGATCAACCTTCCCTTATTTTGGAAACCCTCCAAAATAAAAATAATCACTCACAAAGAGTAAAACAGTTTATAGCATAAATAAGTACAAGAGAAGCTCCTTTAATGAGCGAATATAACTTTAAATACACTTTACTCAAGTGAAGAAGCCCCTTTTGGATTTCCTCAAAGTGGATGAAGAGTTGAATGAATGCTTGAGGAGTTGGTGAGCTTTGATTGAAGGCTTCTTGAAGGCTTTAAATGAGCTCTTGATTAGGACTGAAAAGTTGGCTTGAGAAATCCTCTCTTTTGAATGCTCTTGAATGCTCTCTTGAATGCACTTCAAATCTCTTTCTTTCTCTTCTTAATGTCTTGCTTTTCTCTTGTCAATCTCTTCCTTGTTTTCCACCTTTTGAAACCTTTTATAGCTTTAAGAAATAGAGAAAAATATTCTAGACAGAAAAAGAGCCGTTAGAGCACATTAAATGAGCATTAAAAGCACCTAAAATGGGTTAAAAACTAGCCGTTGCGGACAAATCCCGTCGCAGGGGTCGACTCATGAGTCGACTCATGCCTCAGGGGTCGACTCATGAGTCGACCTCTGTTGCAACAACCATAAATTTGGGTTTCTGGAATTTTTGACCCAAACCAGCAGAGGTCGACTCATGCGTTGTGGGTCGACTCATGAGTCGACTCACAGGACGTGCCAAGCCAAAAAACCAGCGTGCCAACAGGAATTTCAGCGTGCCAAGCTGCTCATTGTGCCATGAGTTGACTCATGAGTCGACTCATGCACTTCAAACATTCATAACTTCAAAAATATAAGTCCAAAAACAATGAAATTTTCACCAATAGATCACAAATCATTTGTTCTACCAAATGATACTATCAAATCAGGGTTTTGGTAAAATTACATTTTTGCCCCTGAAGAGCATAAAGACTTTTTCAAATAAAAATATTTGTATCCCTTCAATCTGCTTTGTAATCATCAAAATCAATCTAGGAGCAACAATCTCCCCCTTTTTGATGATGATAAAATACTTGAACAAAAGCATTTATGTGAATCATGAATTTCAAAAGAATGCATTATAGGTGCATATGCTTGAAAAGAGTATGATTCTTTTGGCATGTGATACAAATGGTCATATGCATAGATAGTTTGCCCATTTGCTTAAAGATTTGAAGATATGCTCATTGGATTATGTGATTTTGGTGTTAGAGCAAAAAAATTATTTTTGTTATCAGAGCAAGCTGTGTTTTGAAAATTTGCTCATTCTCATTTGATTTTAGTTTTAGTATCAGAGCAAAAATAATTATGTGTGCCAAAGCATGTTTAAGAGTTGATTTGAAAAGTGTATTAGAGCATTTTAAATTTAAGATGTATCAGAGCAAGAAAGAAAAAAGAAATTTTACAATGTATCAGAGCAAAAAAAAAATTTACAATGTATCAGAACAAGTTAAGAATTTTAAGATGTATCAGAGCAAGTTAAATTTCTTAAGATGTATCAAGGCAAGTTAAATTTCTTAAAATGTATCAGAGCAAGAAAAGATTTTACAATGTATCAGAGCAGGTTAAGAATTTTAGGATGTATCAGAGATTATTTAAAGTTTTAAAGCAAATCAGAGCATATGTAAAGAAGTAATTTAAAAAGTTGCTCATTTGCATTGTAGTTAGTATTTTACTTTTGATATTGTTCTTTAAATTCTCCAATTCATTCATTAATTTCTCATAATTTATAGTTTTGCTCTGATGGGTTGTTTTTTCTTTAATTTCTCATAATTTATGATTTTGCTTTTGATGGATTTCTTTTTCTTTAATTTTTCTCCCTTTTTGACATCATCAAACATGGTTAACTCCCCCTCTTTTTCTGAATATATTTTCTCTTTAATACTTTTAGGGCTAATTATTAATGTTTGCTCCCCCTTAATACAGCAATCATAATCAGCAATCATCAACAAGGAGAAGACAATATTTCAACAAGGAGAATATATAAAACCAAAAGATGACTGACTTCATTACAAAAAGTAGATTAAAAGCATAATTGTTTCAATACAACTTTCATAATATAAAAGTCAACTAGCTAATGTCAATACATGGCCCCAAAATACAGATCCTAGACAGAACAAGACACTAACACCTAGGATCTAGTAGAGATCATGACTAGAAGGATCGGAGTCATCAGATATGGGATGAGGAGCTGATGGATCTCGACCAGAAGTGCATCCTCTACCCCATCTGCCTCTGGCACGAGCAGGAGAGCGAGATGAACTGGGAGGCTGAGAACGCTGCGAGGCCAAGGACTGGACAGAAAGAGTGAGTCTGATGGAATCAAGTACGTTCAGTGCTCTGGAAACAGACTGAAGTAGAGCAGTGAACTGAGTGGATGCATGCTCACTCGATCCTCGGATCTCTCTCCTCAGTAACTCATATCCATCCTCCAGTGCACCTCTGAGCCTGCCAGCCTCTGCAGTGAGGTCTGTGACCTCAATAGTGGACTCCTGTGGCTGAGGATGGGCCAAAGCTAGGACTTGCCCCTGCAAGTCAAGAACTCTGCCAGTCAGTCTCCAAACGGTGTCCTCAAGCTGCTGAATCTGGATGGACTGATCTGATAACATCTGAAACACAGTGGAGATATGGGAAGTCATGGTCTGATCAGATGAAGTGGCCCCTGGTGCAAATGTAGTACTGCTCCACTGACTAGATAGCAAAGAAGCCACACGCTGTGATATCTGCTCGATCTGATCATCAGCCAGTCTGAACTCTGATGGAGGTGCTCTGCTCTTTGGCTGATGCACTGGTGTGGGCATCCTGGTGAACTCTGAAGGGCCAGCCTCTGGATCTGGAATGAACTGGATATCTGGTGAAGCTGCCCTAAAGTCATGGATAGGAGATGACGGACCTTCTTCTTCAGCTCTATCTTCAGCTCTGTCTTCAGCTCTCTCCTCAGCTCTCTCCTCAGAACCCTTGATCCAACCACCATCAGTCTTTGTAAAACCCATTCGGTGCAGGGTGTGTTGGTTGAAAGTGTCCACATGAGAGAGTTTAGTGGATGCCTCCCCCTCACAGCTAACTCCAAACCTCCTAAAAACTCGAGTAAGGGCCATACCAAAAGGCAAGTGTGCCTTGGATCTGTTCAAAGTCTCTCTCATGGCCTCTATCATTAGTGCAGGGAGGTTCAGGGGGGTTTGAGTGATGACATGAAACATAATACAAACATCTCTACTGAAAAGTAAATCATGCCTACCACTCCTAGGAAAGAAGAGCTTCGTTACCATCTGATGTAGGATCCTCATCTCAATAGATAAAATCTTTGCTTCCAATTTATTTAAACTTCCTAAGTAAGTTCCCCCTAGAATAACACTGATCCCCTCTTCTTTTACTGGAAGTTCCATATAAGAGTAACCCTCACTAGGCAAATGTAGTATTTCTCCCAATATACTAGGATCCAAACAAATATCAATACCCTTGACTGTTGAAGTCACTGACCCATTCCCATAATGTAGATTCTGATAGAATTCTCTAACTAGGTCTACATAAGTGACTTCCTTAAGGGAGCAGTAGAAACCTCATCCTTGGTTTTTAATCTTAGTTCCAAATGTAAAACCCTCTTTTTCAAAAAATCGAAAATCTACATTCTTTCTGGTTTCAACTTTCCTATCAGATAGAGGATTCTTACTGGGGCTTAGAGATGATTGAGAAGGACCTTGAGCTGACACTGAAGCTGGAGTGGGAGCAGTGGAGGACTGAGCAGCTTGCCTTTTCTTTCGAACATTTTCTTCTAGCTCACGGACTGACTTTCTTCTTTGGAGAAGCTTCATCTTCGGAGCCATATTCACCACAGAAGCAGGCAGAGAGACTTGGAGGATCAAGTGGATGAGTGGAAAATGGATTACAAGAGAGTGGAGAGGGATTTTGGTGGAGAGAAGAGGTGGATTTGAGAAGAACGATGGAGTGCTAAGGCACGCTCCAACTGTGTCAAACAAAGGGAGAAAGCACAAAAATCCCTTTCTCTAGGTGGCGATTTATGGTGGAGAGGAGAAGGGTGAAGACCCTTGAGCTAGATCCTTGGATTTGGAGCAATTGGAGATGGGAAAGTCGGTTTTTTGAAGGAGGAAGATGAAGGGATGGGTCGGCTCACGAATAGGATCCCAAATAAAAACATGGAGCCCGTGGGAAGTTTGAAGAAATTACAAGTTTGCCATTGAGTCGACTCATGGGGGTCGACTCATGAAGTTCAAAAATTCAAAAAAAATGTGAATAAATTCCAAAAAAATTTAAAATTTTGGGAGGAGTTTTGCTCAAAGACAAATTTTGAGAATGAAAAATTTGAGCTTTTGGGACCTAGATAGATGATGGAAATTGAGCTCTAAGAATTTTTGACATCAATTTTTGGAAATTGAGAGATATTTAGGCACATGGATCAAGAATTCCTAGATTTCTCCTAATTTCACAGAATCTGTCCTTACTAAGGGCCTTTGTAAAGATATCAGCTAATTGATTTTCAGTGCAAATATATTCAAGAATTATATTTTTATTTTGAACATGTTCTCTTATAAAATGATGTCTTATTTCAATATGTTTGGATCTTGAGTGTTGAATTGGATTTTTAGATAGATTTATGGTACTTGTGTTGTCACATCTTATTGGTGTTTCATTAAGTTTAATTCCAAAGTCTTCGAGTTATTGTTTAATCCACAAGATTTGAGCACAACAACTTCCGGCTGCAATGTATTCGGCCTCAGCCGTAGACAGTGCCACCGAATTTTGTTTCTTGCTAAACCATGAGATTAGGTTAACTATAAGAAATTGGCAAGTTTCACTTGTGCTTTTTCTATCTAATTTACATCCAGCAAAATCAGCATCTGAATATCCTAACAAATCAATTTGTGAGTCCTTAGAGTACCATAACCCTAGAGTTTGAGTACCATTCAAGTATCTAAGGATTCTTTTAACAGCATTCAAATGAGATTCTTTAGGATTAGATTGATATCTAGCACATAAACAAACACTAAACATGATATCAGGCCTACTTGCAGTTAAATATAATAATGAGCCAATCATACCTCTATAGTATTTTAAGTCTACACAATTACCTTCATCATCCTTGTCAAGCTTACATAAGGGACTCATTGGTGTGCCAATTGGTTTGGAGTTCTCCATTCCAAATCTTTTGAGTAGTTCCTTGGTGTACTTGCTTTGGGTGATGGAGATTCCCTCTTTTGTTTGTTTGATTTGGAGTCCGAGGAAGAAGGTAAGTTCTCCCATCATGCTCATCTCGAACTCCCCCTGCATAAGCTTAGCAAAGTCTTGACAGAGAGATTCATTAGTAGACCCAAAAATTATGTCATCAACATAAATTTGTATAACTAACATATCATTTTGATTTCTTTTAATAAAGAGGGTTATATCTACATTGCCTCTTGAAAAGCCATTATTTAGTAAAAATTTGCTTAGCCTATCATACCATGCTCTAGGTGCTTATTTTAATCTATATAAAGCTTTATTTAATTTAAAAATATGATCAGGAAAAACATGATTTTCAAATCCAGGGGGTTGTTCTACATATACTTCTTCAGCAATATATCCATTTAAAAATGCACTTTTGACATCCATTTGAAATAATTTGAATTTCATAAAGCAAGTATATGCAAGTACAAGTCTAATGGCTTCTAATCTAGCAACAGATGCAAAGGTTTCATGAAAATCAATTCCTTCTTCTTGATTATATCCTTTAGCAACCAGTCTTGCTTTATTTCTAATTACATTACCATGCTCATCTAATTTGTTTCTAAAGACCCATTTTGTGCCAATTATAGAATAGTTTTTAGGTCTTGATACTAAGGTCCAAATATTATTTCTTTCAAATTGATTAAGTTCCTCTTGCATTGCATTAATCCAATTATGATTATTTTCAGCTTCTTCAAAAGATTTAGGTTCAAGATGAGATACAAAAGCACAATGATTAAATACATCTCTAAGTGAAGAACAAGTTTTTACCCCATGCATAGGATCACCAATAATTAACTCCTTAGGGTGGTTGTGAACATACCTCTATTCCTTGGGTAGGTCATTTGTACCTTGAGGTTGTTCTTGAATTTCTTCACCTCTCTCATCTTGTTTGTCTTCTTGATCCTCGTCCTCTGGAGTTGCTGAATCTTTCAGACTGATCTCCTTCATACCTTCTATTAAAGAATCTGCATCATCAACACCCTCATTCTTCCTTGAAGGAAGATCATTAGATTCATCAAAAACAACATGTATGGACTCCTCAACTACTAAAGTTCTTTTGTTAAAAACTATAAAAGCTTTACTAGTGGAGGAGTAACCCAGAAAGATTGCTTCATCTGATTTTGCATCAAATTTATCAAGTCTTTCTTTACCATTATTTAATACAAAACATCGGCAATCAAAAATATGAAAATATGCAATATTTGATTTTCTTCCTTTCCAAAGTTCATAGGGGGTTTTCTTTAAAATTTGTCTAATCAAAGCATGATTTAAAATGTAACATGCTGTGTTAATTGCTTCCGTCCAAAAATATCTTGGAAGGTTGCTTTCACAAAGCATGGTACGGGCCATTTCTTCTAAGGTTCTATTTTTCCTTTCAACTACCCCATTTTGTTGGGGTGTCCTAGGAGCAGAGAAGTTATGGTCAATTCCATTTTCATCACAAAAATTTTCAAAGTCTTGATTTTCAAATTCAGTTCCATGATCACTTCTAATATTTTGAATTGAAAATTCTTTTTCATTAGTGACTTTTCGATGAAATTTAGTAAAAATATGAAAAGTTTCATCTTTGTGTGCCAAAAAGAAAACCCAAGTAAAACGAGAGTAATCATCTATAATTACAAAACCATATCGTTTTCCTCCTAGACTTGTGGTTCTAGTTGGTCCAAATAAGTCCATATGCAAAAGCTCTAAAGGTCTAAAAGTTGAAACAATATTTTTGGATTTAAATGAAACTCTAGTTTGTTTACCTAGTTGGCATGCATCACAAATTCTATCTTTTTCAAAATTCAGTTTAGGCAAGCCAAGAACTAATTCTTTCTTAATTAATTTTGAAAGAGAATGCATGCTAATGTGTGCAAGTCTACGATGCCAAAGCCAACTAGTCTCATTAACTTTAGCATTCAATGATACTAGGCATTGCATGTCTATTTTGGCTAAATCATTTAAATCTACCATATAAACATTGCCATGCCTATGTCCTATAAATTTAATGCCATCATTAATAGGACTAGTCACAATGCAAACAGATGATTCAAAAACAACTTTATACCCTTTATCACAAAATTGACTAATGCTAAGTAAGTTATGCTTTAAACCTTTAACTAACAAAACATTTTCAATGTATTTGGAGGGAGTGATACCAATGTTACCTATCCCGATGATCTTTTCTTTGCCATTATCTCCAAAGGTGACCATCCCTCCATCCTTAGCATCAAGCGTGATGAATTGTGATTCATCACCAGTCATGTGTCTCGAGCATCCACTGTCAAGATACCATTTCCTGTTTCCTCCTTGGGATGCTAGACACACCTGCAAGCAAAAGTCAAGTTTTTGGTTTAGGTACCCAAGCTTTCTTGGGTCCTTTTTGGTTAGTCAAAATGGTTCTTTTTGGAACCCATATTTTCTTTATAGTTGTGTTTGCAGATTTGTTAAAGAGGCAAGTGTATGATTTATGTCCTACTTTACCACATTTGAAACAAATAATATTGGTAGACTTGTTACTTGAATAGTTTACATAAATATTTTTCAGAAATTTTTGTTTCTTCAAGGGGTTATAGCCGAGTCCAGCCTTATCATATACGGCTTTTTGATTATCAAGAATCATATTTAGTTTGTTTGAACTTAAGGTGAACTTATCTACTATAGGTTTCAGCTCGTTAATTTCATTCTTTAAGCTTTGATTTTCTTGAAGCAAGGTAGATTTTTCAATTGAAAGGCTTTCAGCTTATTTCACTAAGGACTGATTTTTTAATTTTAGTTCTTTGTTTTTCATCCCTAGTTTCTTTAATTCATCAATTAAATCATAGAATGCTTCATGCAATTCTTCAAATGTAAATTCACTAGGGGTTTCAGAAATTACCTCATTTTCGTGTGCCATAAGGCACAGGTTGGCTTGTTCTGTTGAGGTTTCCTCATCGAAGCTTGAGTCATCACTCGCACTCCATGTGGCCATCATTGCCTTCTTCTTGAACTTTTTGGGACCTTTCTTCAGTTGTGGACATTCGGATTTGAAATATCTCTGCTTCTTGCACTCGTAGCAGATAAGGGGTTGATCTTTCTCTTTCTCTTTGCTTTGTTCTCCTTTTGTGAATGGCCTCTTTCTCATCCCCTGTTTCTTTTTTCTTAGAAATTTCTTAAATCTCTGGGTGATGAGTACCATCTCTTCATCCTGTTCTTCATCTTCTGTGTCATCAGTTTCTTCATCAGGAGAAGCTGTGGATTTGAGGGCAATGGTTCTTTTCTTTTTGACTTCATCCTCTTGATGTTGCTTCATGCTAAGCTCATGAGTCATCAAGGATCCAAGAAGCTCTTCTAGAGGTAGAGTGTTCAAGTCCTTCGCTTCTTGGATGGCAGTCACCTTGGCTTCCCAAGTTCTTGGCAATGACCTGAGAATCTTTCTTACAAGCTCACTGTTAGTATAGGATTTGCCAAGACTCTTTAAACCATTAATGATATCAGTAAAATGAGTAAACATTACAGTTATGGACTCATCATGCTCCATTTTAAACAATTCATATTTATGCACAAGCATATTTATTTTAGACTCTTTTACTTGATTTGTTCCCTCATGGGTTACTTCTAACCTATCCCATATTTCTTTAGCAGATGAACAAGTAGAAATGTGATTAAATTCGTTAGCATCAAGAGCACAATAAAGTACATTCATTGCTTTAGCATTTAATTGTGCCAATTTCTTATCAACCTCATCCCATTCTTTCTCGGGTTTGGTTGACTCCTCACCATCTATAATCTTGGTGGGTGTGTGAGGACCGTTCACTATGATACTCCACATATCATAGTCAAGTGCTTGTATGAATATCTTCATCCGAGCTTTCCAATAGGTGTAATTAGACCCATTGAAAAGTGGAGGTCGGTTGGTGGATTGCCCCTCGGCTAGAGAAGTACCGACATGGGTTGCCATAGATCTTTGGCTCTTTGATTGTTTAGATCAAAGAAGGGCTAGAGCACCGGGCTCTGATACCACTTGTTGCCCAGCTATGCAACCCAAGAGGGGGGGTGAATTGGGTTTTAAAAATTTTAAGCTTAACTAATTACTTATGAAAAGTATTTGTCAAAAGCTTGATGAATGAGGAGAAAGACTTTAGTTCAAGATGAATTACCTAAAGCAAGAATGCAAGGAAATAATGAAGAGTTAAAGAGAAACAATAAAGCACACCACAAACACAAGGATTTATAGTAGTTCGGTGCCAACCTTGCACCTACATCCACTCCCCAAGCTCCTACTTGGGAATTCCAATCCACTATACTTGTATTCAACCCGAATACAAACGTCAGAAACTCCGACACTAGCTATTCCAAGCTAGTCCACTTATTTTTCGGGTACAAGCCAACCCAATACACTCCGATTTCAGGTTCGGATCAACCTTCTCTTATTTTGGAAACCCTCCAAAACAAAAACAATCACTCACAAAGAGTAAAACAGTTTATAGCACAAATAAGTACAAGAGAAGCTCCATTAATGAGCGAATATAACTTTAAATATACTTTACTCAAGTGAAGAAGCCCCTTTTGGATTTTCTCAAAGTGGATGAAGAGTTGAATGAACACTTGAGGAGTTGGTGAGCTTTGATTGAAGGCTTCTTGAAGGCTTTAAATGAGCTCTTGATTAGGACTGAAAAGTTGGCTTGAGAAACCCTCTCTTTTGAATGCTCTCTTGAATGCACTTCAAATCTCTTTCTTTCTCTTCTTAATGTCTTGCTTTTCTCTTGTCAATCTCTTCCTTATTTTCCACCTTTTGAAACCTTTTATAGCTTTAAGAAATAGAGGAAAACATTCTAGGCAGAAAAAGAGCCGTTAGAGCACATTAAATGAGCATTAAAAGCACCTAAAATGGGTTAAAAACTAGCCGTTGCGGACAAATCCCGTCGCAGGGGTCGACTCATGAGTCGACTCATGCCTCAGGGGTCGACTCATGAGCCGACCTCTGTTGCAACAACCATAAATTTGGGTTTCTGGAATTTTTGGCCCAAACCAGCAGAGGTCGACTCATGAGTCGACTCATGCCTTGTGGGTCGACTCATGAGTCGACTCACAGGACGTGCCAAGCTAAAAAACCAGCGTGCCAACAGGAATTTCAGCGTGCCAAGCTGCTCATTGTGCCATGAGTTGACTCATGAGTCGACTCATGCACTTTAAACATTCATAACTTCAAAAATATAAGTCCAAAAATAATGAAATTTTCATCAATAGATCACAAATTATTTGTTCTACCAAATGATACTATCAAATCAGGGTTTTGGTAAAATTACATTTTTGCTCCTGAAGAGCATAAAGACTTTTTCAAATAAAAATATTTGTATCCCTTCAATCTGCTTTGTAATCATCAAAATCAATCTAGGAGCAACATACCATCGATGGAGGGTGCCACTCTAAGCTTGGTGATGAACTTTCTTAGTCATATAGCTTTCTTTACAGCATCAGATACTGTGATATACTCCACTTCGCATACTGAGTCGGCCACTGTGTGTTGCTTAAAATTTTTCTAGCAGACAGCTCTATAATTTAGGATAAAGATGTATCCTGACATGCTCTTGCTATTGTTATGATCTGACTGAAAATTAAAATTTGTGTATCCCATGAGTTTCAAGTCAGATTTTCTATAAACAAGCCACTAGTCCTTAGTATTTCTTAAATACTAAGAATAATTTTTGCAACCTTCCAATGGTTCTCACCCAAATCTGATTGATATCTGCTCACTACTCATAGTGAGTATGCCACATCTGGTCTCGTACATGTCATGGCGTATATTATAGAACCCACTGTCAAGGTATATGGGATTCTACTCATACGCCTCTCTCTTGAGGGGTTGTCAGACAATCTTTCTTCGAGAGAGAAATTCCATGGCCTATCAGAAGATAGCCTTTCTTAATATACTCCATGCAGAATCATTTCAATATGGTATCTATGTATATAGATTGGGAGAGTCCGAGCAGCCTCTTAGATCTATCCCTATAGATCTTCATCTCTAAGATGTAGGCTGCTTCTCCTAGATCCTTCATGAAGAATTGTGATGACAGCCACACTTTTATTCCTTGTAATGCAGAGACATCATTTCCAATTAAGAGAATATCATCCACATACAAAATAAGAAATATAATTACTGAATTATTAGCCCACTTATATATGCAGGATTCCTCTCTGTTCTTAAGGAAGCTATACATTCTGATCACTTTATCAAAATATATGTTCCAACTCTGAGATGCTTGCTTTAATCCATAAATGGATCTCTGAAGCTTGCACACCTTGGACTCATCTGTGGATGTGAATCCTTCAGATTTTATCATATACACCTCTTCGTTTAGCTCTCCATTTAGGAAAGCTGTCCTCATATCCATTTGTCAACTTCATAGTCCAGGTATGCCACTATCGCATGTATGATCTGAATGGACTTGAGCATTACCACAGGAGAGAACATCTCACCATAGTCAACACCATAATACTAACGATACCCTTTGGCAATCAGATGGGATTTATAGATCTCTATCTTTCCGTCTATGTCCCTTTTTTTTTGAAGACCCACTTACACCCTATGGGTTTTATCCTTTCAGGTGGATCAACTAATATCCATACATCATTGATCTTCATGGATTCTATTTTAGATTTTATGACTCAAGCTATTTCTTAGAGTTGACCTCTGCATCGCATCCATATAGGTGACTGGATCCTCGTTGTTCTCATCGAGCTCAATAGGATCCCTATTCCGAACTAAGAAACCTAAGTATCTATCCAGTTGATACGGTACTCTACCGGATCGCCTTAAGGATATTTTTATGTTGGGCTCCAGGTTTGACCTAATCAAATTCAGTTCAGATTCAGTCACTGATGTTGGTTTTTCTATCTATCGAACTTCATCAAGCTCGATTTTAGAGGCACTTATTCCTTCACTAAGAAATTTTTTTTTCAAAAAGTGTGCCTTACTGTTGACAAATATCTTTTGTTTAATAGAGAGGTAAAAGTAATATCCTCTTATTTTCTTGGGGTACCTTATAAAATTATATTTATCGGATCTAGGTCTGAGCTTGTCGATTTGTAATCATTTGACATAAGCCGAACAACCCCAGACCTTAAGTTAAGTGAGGTTTGTTCTACGTTCTGACCATATCTCATATGATATTTTACTAACTGACTTGCTCAGAATATTATTGAGCATAAAATAGGCTATCTCAAGTGCATATCCCCAAAAGAAGATCGGCAGACTTGCAAACCCCATCATGGACCAAACCATATCCAATAAGATTTGATTTCTCCTTTCTGAGACACCATTATGCTGTGGTGTCCCTGGAGAGATCCATTGTAAGAGACCCATTCTCTCCAAGATATGTCAGAAATTTACTAGAAAGATATTTACCCCCTCGATCAGATTGAAGAATTTTAATACTTTTTCTAGTTTATTTCTCAACTTTATTATAAAATCGTTTGAACATTTTAAAAGATTTAGACTTATATTTTATCAAGTAGATATACCCATGCCTAGATAGGTCATCAGTGAATGTAATGAAATAGCTATACCCTCCTCTGACACTAATTTTCATAGGTCCACATACATCACTATATATTAGACCTAGAACTTCACTAGCTCGTTCATCTTTCTCAATAAAAGGTGACTTAGTCATCTTTTTAGGAAAATAAAACTCACAGATCGATAATGATTCATAATCATTGATATTGAAGATACCCTCTTGTACTAACTTATTTATCCTACTCTTATTAATGTGACCGAGCCAGCAATGCCAAAGGTAGATATATATAACATTATCTAACTTTGGATGTTTATTTGGAGTGTACATTACATTCAGAGGCTGTGACAAAATATAGATGTCATTTTTTAATTATCCTCACATTATTATAATATCATTCATAATGATATCACAATAATCATTCTTTTTGGATAAACTACAACCATCTTTGGTCAAAAAGCCAATAGAGATTATATTCATCAAGAAAGATGGATAATAGTGACAATCACTTAAAATGATACTATTAGATTTGAAAACAAGCTCGACGTCTCCTAAAGCTAGGATTGAAACTTGACTTCCATCTTCCACATTCAAGAATCTCTCATCGTTCTCAAATTTTTTCTTAATTTGAAGTCTTTACAATGAATTACAAATATGAATGGGACTTTCTGTATCCAATACCCAAGTAGTAGTGTCACATATAGAGAAATTACAAGATCTTATCATATGAGCATTTTGACTAGCAACGAATTGTTCATTTCTCTTTAGCCTATGTGGGTAATAGTTTGCTTGAATCGATTTAGTCTTAAACTTTTTAGCAAGATTGGGCTCACGATCAATGATCAACTTCTGATACTGACTATCAAAGTTGGATCCAATAAGCTCAACACTGTCAAACAGTGAGTGGAGCGATAAATTGCTAGCTATTTCTGAAAAGAAAGAAAAATATAGACCTAATTTATTGAATGTATGCCCTAGAAGCCAATCTTGGCTGATACATATTATATTACTAGGATATAGTTTTGTACTTAATGGAAACTTATATTACTATTTATGTTTTATGTATCCATGAATCATCCAAGAGATTAACAAGATGATGACATATATTCTTAAAGAGTTAAAAATTTGAGACATATGTCATTGATGGCTAATTCCTAAATTGCTCCTGATCGTAGGATCATCATGGGGATAGTGATTGATCCAGATAAACTAGTGCATGGATCGCTTCCTTCGAATAGATGAGTCTCGAGTCTACGGTGTAGTGACACTGGAGCAAGAGTACAGATGGTTATTAGAGAATAACTAGCACTAAGCGTGACCAACATGAGAAGTCATATAGATGTCTACTCACTCGTTAGTGATTTTCTCAATGCTACAGTAGTGTGACTGGTCCTTTGACCTGCGGTGCTACAGCTGCTCGCAGTAAGGCTGCTGGAGTTTGACTACACATAAACACTGACTCAATGAGTCCTTGTAGTGAATGTTGGCAACAGTTGGTCCACTATAGGAGTAGGATGCGCACCTAGATAGAATCTATCGATCCTAACAGAGAAAAGTAGTCCTACGAGATTTAAGAAGCTGAGTCATCAAGTCTATGGCCATAGCAGTATGATTAATGAAAAAAAAATTTATGAGAATCACATATAGACTCATGCTAATTGAATCTATTATATGATCGATGATGAGGTTTGATTATTTATCCATGACCTGCCATCTGATCGAACTCATGATAAAGGGATTGTATCATACGTTAACTACACCTAAAGGTTCATCACCTTTTATTCTGTTGGGTTACCACTATATACTGTTAGGTGTCACTGGTAGATTGTGAGACCCACGAACATCATCTCGATGATTGATGATCTTTGATGGGCAGAGTCGGAATAGTTCTAACCCATTAAAAGGAGTTTTAATGATATTGTGATAGAGATCACAATATATCTCACTACTAGACAGAATAGAACCTGTAGGATCATACATAAAGAGACTTTTGACTGATCAGATGGTTGAGTTGCGATTATAAATTATGATAGAATTTAATTATCAATTTGATTGATGATTAATCTAATGCAAAAGCTGTAATTAAGTAACTTACTAAAGAGTTGGTGAGTTATAGGAGGATTAATTAGCAATTGGGTTGCTAATTGGCTCAATTTGATTGAGCAATGGGGCTTACATCAAATCTAATTAAATTAGAGTTTTAATTAGGTCTAATCAAATCTATTTTTAATCTATTTGGGTCTAATCAATTTTCAATATGATTAGAATTGATTAGAGTTTTAATTGGTTTAAATCAACTATCTAAAGAGGAGTCCCATGTGGTTTATGTTGGGAATAGTGTCCCAAAGCCAATCATCAGTCTGTTGACGGTTGTGCTCTTTATTGTATTAATACATAAATAATAAATAAATAAAAGTTATTTTAGTATTTTTTATCAAAAATTATTTCATCTTCTAATGAACTCCTGTGTTGTGGTGGAGTCCTTAGGACTATTTAGACTCGACAAAGAAGGATTTGTCGTTTAGTCCTTAAACCTGTTCATGACCAAATGATACGTTGTTACCAAGGACAACAATATTTATCGAGCATAGGTCATTGTGTGCCATATAGGTTGGTTATCCTCTTAACCAAGGAGTGTGAAGAAACTGGTATGAAATACAAGTGAGATGTAAGGGTACATCTGCACTGAACGTGACCAACTCCGGAGATATCTCTGCTGTCAAGATTTGCTCCGATGGGATATGGGTATAAATGTCCCTCCGACCTGAGACCGCCACGGTGACTTGCAAGCAACTCACTGCACTTAGGCACTGGACTACCTGAATTTCTAATTCAGTGATGGAAGGCTGCTGGGTGTAGTCAAGTACTTGACTTGTCGGTGCGTATGTCAAGATGAGATTGACCACTCCAGTTCAGGAGCTGTGCACAGTCATATTTTAATTTAGCAAAATCTTGGCCAGGGTAGTCCTAGTGAGGAGTCACAGGACTGATTGAGTTGAGCATGACTCAGATGATCAAATCAGGATTGACAGTTTAATCCTGAGTCATCCTAAACACAGGGGTCAAAAGGGATGAATTATACAGTAACCATATTCACGTATGTTCTGAGTATTGTGATTGTGACTATTCGACCTATCCAGATGTCGGGTACCATTGCTAGATGATCACTTCGATTAGTACAGGAATTGGTTCCTGTGCTACCGGCTTAGGTTCGAACCTACGGGGTCACACACATTAGAGGTTCCTATCTGATCTGATGGTTGATGAAGAGTCCTAATATTCATGGACTATGAGTTCTACGTGTCTGAAACTCTATGATCGAGAATCAAGATTCTCTAATCATGAGTCCCACACATTTTGGATACCGGGATCAAGAGTCCCACTAGTTTGGGACTCTTCGATCAAGGTTTCATATTGATGGACTTTGATACCCGATTGCCCATCAAATTTGGACTCAATATTTATGAGAGATTTAATTAATAATTTGATCACTAATTAACTTAATTTAATTGAATAATTATTTTTGGATCAAGTTCAATTGAACTGGATTCAGTTGGGTTTGACCCGATTAGGTTAAGAGTTGACCTAATCATCGAGATGGTTTGGTCCCTGATTTGATCAAGGGTTGAGCTTAGTCAATTCCTGATTTGATTAGAATTTTATTGAGCCTAATTAAGTCTAATTAAGTTGGACGTAATTTAGTCTAATTGTGCTTAACCTATTTTGATTAGGTTGGTTCAATTAAGATTAAACCACCATTTGAATTTGAATCCTTGCGCCACCTCATATCTCTGCGCCCATTTGTATTCACGAGAAGAAACTTCTCATGAATTTTCTCTCACAAAAAGCCCTTCCCACACCCACTCTTGTGTGCCAATCTTTGGATAAAATTGATTAGTTAGCCATTCAAATTCAAAGCATGTTTGAATTTGAATGGATAACTTATCCCTTGCGCCTTCATGCTTATCCATCTTGTGCGCCACTTATCTTACACAAGAAAGAGTTTCTCGTGAAACCTTTCCATGCACAAAGTAGCCATGCATCTTCTCTTCTCACACCCAAGTGGATAGGGATGAGTTGGTTTGTATTTGAATTCAAATTTGATTTGAATTCAAATGTGTAACCACTTGTCCTTATCCTCTCACGCGGATAAGACACGTTCTACGTTGTTTTAAAAATAGGAGAAGGATGGGGCATGCGTAAAAATTTTTTGAGAGAGAAAGTGGGGTGTGAGGAACCCTTGTGTGTGAGTAGGAAGTCTAAAACTTCCGAGAGAAAAATAAATAAAAGAAAGAAAAATGGGCACAGGGTTTTTTAGTGAGTTCCCTAGGGTTTCAGCCTGGGGTTCGGGAAGTGAGAAGGTGAGCTACGAGTGTCGTGAGCCCACCAAATTTTAGGAAGAAATTCATCAACCTCTCAAGCATACTTGCTGACAATCCAAAGAATCTAAAGAGTCAGCAAACATCAATCGAAGGAGTTCGATCAGCATCGACCGTCGAAAGGGCTCTACAACGAGCTAGCACTCGTGAGGAGCCGATCAGATCGGGAGCTTCGTGTAGATGATCCACAAAGGTTGGACATGCTGTGTGGCTACATTATGATGATCAAATCCTCCCAACGATGATCAAATTATGATAATCGACTATCCGTACAAAGGTATTGTGTTCTGAACACAGAACAGTAAATTATTTACTATTCGAATTTGAATTTCAAATTTAAATGCATGCATGCTATATATCATATTTAGATCCTAGTGTAGAGTAAATATATGTTAATTAATTAGATTAATTAATTATTTCTACTATAAAATAGTGATTTTGAAAAAGTTTTAAAATTACTATTTTACCCCTGCACTCAAATTTCGCTTCAAATGGTATCAGAGCAGGTTCTAAGATATGATATATGAATTTGCATGCGTAGATTAAGTTGTAATCTAAAAGTTTAAATTTAAAACTTAAAATTCAAAATTTAAAATTTGAATTTTGAAAGTTGTTCGAAATTCAAAATTCAAACATTTGAAATTCAAATTTAAAATTTAAATTTTAAAATTTGAAATTCAAAATTCAAAATTCAAAAATTTGAAATTTAAAATTTAAAATTTAAAATTTGAAATTTGGTTGAAATTTCAAATTTAAAATTCAAAATTTAAAATTCAAAATTTGAAGTTCTAAAATTTAAATTTAAAATTTGAAATTTGTTTGAAATTTGAAATTTAAAATTTAAAATTTAAAATTTGAAATTTAAAATTTAAATTTTGAAATTAATATATTTAGATATACTTGATCCAAGTAGCAAGTAATCTAATTGGGTTGGTTGCCATGACCGTCCGATCATAGGAGAAAAGTAGGGTTTAAAGGCCCTCTCCTCCCATTCGATGGGTTCTCCTATGGTGGTAGGGGTGCCACTGTAATTATATCTCATGCAGATGAAGCAGCAAAATGACTTAATTGTAAAGATTCAATTATAAAATTTATCATGAATGTGTTAGATTAGATCTAAAGGAATATTCATGATTTATTTTGATTGAGTTATTTTCTGTTATGTAATTAGCAATAGGATTGCTATTTATAAAATGTGTGAACAGAAAATAAAACCTTTCAAATTTAAAAATTATTTTCAAAATGCCAAACCCTGACCCACCAGCCCAAATACTTAATTAAAAGAATTAAGTATTGTCAAGTTGATCTAGAATTGTGAATTAAGACCTAAGACAATTGCATAAACTTGTGGGTCAATGGGTTAGATGGATTAGGTCCATAATTGGGTTAGACCTAAGGTTAGCTTAAAGAAATGGACTAAATTAGAGTAATTGGTCAAATCTAATCAAAAGTTAAATTAGATTAGGTCAAGGACACTCTAGACTCAACTCCAATAGTTGTAGTTGAATGGGTCCATGTCTTTAACTAGACCAAGAAGGACTTAATTCATGGCTATGCGGTGGAATCCTATTTACTAAGTTGATCAAATTAAAACTAATGAACTAGTTAGTGTCTAAGGTAAGTTCGGTAGTTTGACCAATGGTTCTTAAGTGGGAGCTACTCGCATTGATTTGATCTCTGACGAGTTAATGGCATATCCCCACCACTAATCCCACTTACCTGGCCAACCTGGTGAGTTAGGTTTTGATTAGATCACTTGATGATTAGGGCTCATCCATGTCATTAGGTAAATCAGTGTGACTGATTTTGGTGCTCCTAATATCGACTTTAATTAAATCTTTTTTAATCTGACTTGGTAAAGTCAGTGGGAGGATTAAAATTGGCTGGTTAATTTCTTCTCTTCCTTCACTTAATAAAATCCAAAAAATTATTAGGTCCCTAAAATGATTAAGTTATAGTGATAACTAAGTCATAGCCTCCCATTAAGTGAGTGATAATGAGTCCATTAGTTTAATAATCATTGGAGGCCCAAAGGCCTGGTGCTTATCGACTAATGGAATTATCATTCATAGTATGATAATTTGGTTTGAGTCTTTCTGATGGTGGTCAGGTTGGCCGGCCAAAGTCGGGCCTGATCATTTATTGGTCTGATTCATCAAATCAAGTCATGTTAATGGTTGGACCTAACTAGATCTTTTCAGTGGAGGCCAAAGCCTACTGATTAGGTTCTGGGGCAAAATTGATTACTAGAAGTTGTTTAGTGAAACAACTGGTTATGAACCTACCCATAGATGCACATGGGTTGACCAACCAAAGTTGGGCTCGTGTGTAGTCTGTGTGAATTCTAGTACCCACTAAGGAATTAAAGTAATTCCTTGAATTAGAGGTTGAGGCTACCAGTTTGTAAAAATATTGAAAAAACTTTAGACTAAAGTCCAAGTCTTTAGTATTAATAATTTATATACTAATAGAGGTTTGGTTTTTCTTTATGCAGCTATGGCCACTACCCTATCACTCCGGTCATTATTAGATAATGACAAGCTCATGGGATCAAATTTCGACAGCTGGTATCAAAAATTAAAAATCATCCTTGAGCATGAGCGAATCCTTTATGTTGTAATGGATCCAGCACCCGAGGAGCCAGCCCTGAATGCTAAAGGAACGATCCGAGACACTTACAAAAAGTGGCTCAACGACCGCACCACCATTCGATGCATAATGCTAGCGGCAATGAATGATGAGTTTAGCCGCAGGTTTGAGAATGCCCAGCCGCTTCAAATATTGAGCGACCCCTTTGGCATGCCTGACGACGTTGAAAGGTACAAAACTAGTTGTGCCATGTTCAATGCTCGGATGAGGGATGGGGCCTCAGTCATCGATCATGTACTGTACATGATCGAAATGATTGAGTGTCTAAATAAACTAGGCTTTCTCCTGCACGAGCAGCTCGGTAAGGATGCGATCCTTAATTCATTGCCCAAGTCCTTCCTCCCCTTCCTTACTCATTTTCGAATGACAAAGCCTACAGTGAACTACCATGGCTTGTTGGGGTTGCTGCAGAACTTTGAGAAGGACCACCAGCTCCATAAGGAGTCGGTGAATGTTGTGAGAGGGTCTTCTTCTAGTCGTTGACCCTTTAAGAAAGGGAAGAAGAACAAGAAGAAGAAGAATAAGAAGGTGCAGTCGCATGCTGGGACATCTGCACAGGGTCAGACCAAGAAGTGCAAGCCCGATCAGAGCCAGGTGGAGTGCTTCTTTTGCAAGAAGCAGAGGCACTGAAAGAGGAACTGTCCTTTGTACATTGCCTCCCTGGACCCAAACAGGCCGAAGAAGAAGCAAGGTAATTATATGATAACACCTTGCAACTTTTCCATTTGTGATACTACTACCTGGGTATTGGATACCGAAAGCCCTTATCATATTTACAATTTGATGCAGGATCTGCAGGTCAGTAGGAGATTTGATGACGGCGAGAGGTTCCTGAACATTGGAGATGGAAGCAAAGTTCCAGTTCTAGCTTCAGAATCATGAACCTTGTAATCAATTCTCGTAATGTAATTCTGAGTGAATGTCACTATTGTCCAAGCTTTTTATTAAATATTATTTCTGTAGGCCTTTTGGCCATGTATGGTTATTAATTTTTAATAAAAGAAAATATTTGCAATATCATTTTGAATGGTGTTACAATGTTTGTTGGACAAATAAATAATGAAATTTACTTACTATCATAACCTGTTAATATGGTTCAAACATCCGGTAAATATCCAAGAATAGATAATGTGTCAGAAGTCTACCTTTGGCACTGTAGGCTAGGTCATATCAATAAGAACAGGATAAACAGGTTGGCTCAAGAAGGAATTCTTGAAGTTCGTGATTGTGAATCACTTCCAACCTGTGAGTCCTGTCTTCTTGGAAAGATGACCAAGTCACCTTTTACTGGAAAGGTGAGCGAGCCAGTGAACTCTTAGGTCTGGTACATTCTGATGTATGTGGACCCATGAGCTCAAGTGCAAGAGGTGGATATTTCTACTTCATAACCTTCACAGACGATCTATCGAGGTATGGGTATGTCTACTTAATGAAGCATAAGTCGGAGTCGTTTGAAATGTTCAAACTATTTCGAAATGAGGTAAAAAATAAACTGAAAGTGTATTAAAACTCTTCGATCTGATCAGGAGGTGAATACCTTTCCAATATTTTCTGACATATCTTGGGGAGAATGAAATTCTCTCTCAGTGGACTCCTCCTGGAACACCACTGCATAATGGTGTGTCTGAAAGGAGGAATCGGACCTTGTTGACATGGTCCGATCCATGATGGGGTTTGCTGGTCTGCCGATCTCCCTCTAGGGATATGTGCTCGAATTGCTTGTTACCTTCTAAATAGGATTTTGAGTAAGTCTGTAACCAAATACCATATGAGTTATGGATAGGATGTAAGCCAGTACTCTCGCACCTTAGGGTTTGGGGGTGTCGACTTATGTTAAACGTTTAATTACGAATAAGCTTGGACCTAGGTCTGACAAGTGTAATTTCATAGGGTACCCAAAAGAGACCAAAGGGTATTATTTCTACCTAGCTGATGAGCAAAAGGTGTTTGTCAGCCTTAAGGCAATCTTTTTTAGAAAAGAGTTCCTTGGTGAAGGGACTGTTGCCTCTAAGTCGAACTTGAGAAAGTTCGGCAGGTGGAAAAACCGACACAAGTAGCTGAACCTGAACCGGATTTGATTAGATCAGATCGGAGCCCATTGTTCCTGCACCCTTAAGGCGATCTGGTAGAGTACCACTCAATCGGACAGATACTATGGTTTCTTGGTCTGGGATGGAGATCCTATCGAACTTGATAAAACGATGAGGATCCGATCACCTACATGGATGCAATGCAGAGACCTGACTCTGAGAAATGGCTAGAGGCCATGAAATCCGAAATGGAGTCCATGAAGGTCAACGATGTGTGGACATTGGTTGACCCACCTGAAGGAGTAAAACCCATAGGGTGTAAGTGGGTCTTCAAGAGGAAGAGGGGCGCAGACGGAAAGGTGGAAACCTATAAAGCCCGTCTGGTTGCCAAGGGATATCGTCAAGTTATGGTATAGACTATGATGAGATATTTTCTCCTGTGGCAATGCTCAAATCCATTCGGATTATGCTTGCGATAGCTGCCCATCTGGACTATAAATCTGGCAGATGGATGTGAAGACAGCTTTCCTAAATGGAGAGCTGGACGAAGAGGTGTATATGATACAACCTGAAGGATTCACATCCACAGATGAGTCTAAGGTGTGCAGGCTACAGAGGTCCATTTATGGACTTAAGCAGGCATCCCGGAGTTGGAACATACGTTTTGATAGGACGATCAAGACGTATGGCTTCGTTAAGAATGGAGAAGAGCCCTGTATTTATAAGTGGGCTAATGGTCCAGTAGTAGTATTTCTTGTATTGTATGTGGATGACATTCTCTTAATCGGAATGATATCCTGCATTACAGGGAATAAAGATTTGGCTGTCGTCATAATTCTCCATGAAGGATCTGGGAGAAGCTTCCTACATCCTAGGGATGAGGATCTATAGGGATAGATCTAAAAGATTGCTTGGCTTATCCCAGTCCACGTACATTGATACTATGCTGAAAAGGTTCAGCATGGAGAATTCCAAGAAAGGCTATCTACCGATAGGCCATGGAATTTCTCCTCAAAGAGGGATTGTCCGACACACCTCAAGAGAGAGAGCGTATGGGTAGAATTCATATGCTTCGCAGTGGGATCTATCATGTACGCCATGAATGTACACGACAGATGTGGCATACTCACTAGGGGTAGTGAGTAGATACCAATCTGATCCAGGGAGAATCACTGGAAGGTTGTTAAAACCATCCTAAAGTATTTAAGAAATACTAAGGACCAGTGGCTTGTTTATGGTGAATCGACTTGAGACTTATAGGGTTTACAGACTCTAGTTTTCAGTCTGATCACGATGACAGCAAGAGTGTGTCAGGATTTATTTTTACCCTTAATGGTGGGGCTGTCTGCTGGAAAGTTTCAAGCAGCACACAGTGGCTGATTCAGTTTGCGAGGTGGAGTATGTCGCTGCATCAGATGCTGCCAAAGAAGTGGTGTGGCTGAGAAAATTCATCACCGAGCTCGGAGTAGCACCCTCCCTTGTTGGTCCAGTTCTGCTCTACTGTGAAGCTCTGGAGCCATTGCTCAGGCGAAGGAACCAAAGGCACACCAGCGGACGAAGCATATTCTGTGCCGCTACCATCTCATCCGGAAATCATGGATCGAGGTGACGTCGACCTTCAGAAGATCGATGGAAAGGAGAACCTGCCGACCCATTCACTAAAGCCATTGCGGTGAAGGAGTTCACGACTTCAAGTCGAAGATGGGTATTAGATACTGCACCGATTGGCTTTAGGCCAAGTGGGAGATTGTTGGGAATAGTGTCCCAAAGCCAATCGTCAGCCTGTTGATGGTTGTGCTCTTTGTTGTATTAGTACATAAATATAAATAAATAAAAATTATTTTGATATTTTTCATCACAAATTGTTTCATCTTCTAATGAACTCCTGTGTTGTGGTGAAGTCCTTAGGACTATTTAGACTCGACAAAGGAGGATTTGTCGTTTAGTCCTTAAACCTGTTCGCGACCAAATGATACGTTGTTACCAAGGACAATAATGTTTATCGAGCATAGGTCATTGTGTCCATATAGGTTGGTTGTCCTCTTAACCAAGGAGTGTGAGAACTGGTATGGCATACAGGTGAGATGTAAGGGTACATCTGACTGAATGTGACCGACTCGGAGCTATCTTTGCTATCAAGATTTGCTCCGATGGGATATGGGTATAAATATCCCTCCGATCTGAGATCGCACGGTGACTTACAAGCAACTCACTGCACTTAGCACTGGACTACCTGAATTTCTAATTCAGTGACGGAAGGCTGCTGGGTGTAGTCAAGTACTTGACTTGTCGGTGCGTGTGTCAAGATGGGATTGACCACTTAGTTCAAGAGCTGTGTACAGTCATATTTTAATTTAGCAAAACTTGGCCAGGGTAGTCCTAGTGAGGAGTCACAGGACTGATTGAGTTGAGCACGACTCGGATGATCTAATCAGGGTTGACATTTAACCCTGAGTCATCCTAAAACAGGGGTCAAAAGGGATGAATTATATAGTAACCATATTCACATAGGTTCTGAGTGTTGCGATTGTGACTATTCACCTATCCGGATGTCGGATACCATTGCTAGATGGTCACTTCGATTAGTACAGGAATTGGTTCCTGTGCTACCGGCTTAGGTTCGAACCTGCGGGGTCACACACATTAGAGTTCCTATCTGATCTGATGGCTGATGAAGAGTCTTAATATTCATGGACTATGAGTCCTATGTGTCTGAGACTCTATGGTCGAGAATCAGGATTCTCTGATCATGAGTTCACACATTTTGGGTACCGGGGTCAAGAGTCCCACTAGTTTGGGACTCTTCGATCAAGGTTTCATATTGATGGACTTTGATACCCGATTGCCCATCGATTTGGACTCAATATTTATGAGAGATTTAATTAGTGATTTGATCACTAATTAACTCAATTTGATTGAGTAATTATTTTTGGATCAAGTTCAATTGAATTGGATTCAGTTGGGTTTGACCCGATTAGGTTAAGAGTTGACCTAATCGTCCAGATGGTTTGGTCCCTGATTTGATCAGGGGTTGGGCTTAGTCAATTTTTGATTTGATTAGGATTTTATTAGCCTAATTAAACTAATTAAGTTAGATTTAATTTAGTCTAATTGTGCTTATCCTATTTTGATTAGGTTGGTTCAATTAAGATTAAACCACCTTTGAATTTGAATCCCTGCGCCACCTAATATCTCTGCGCCCATTTGATATTCACGAGAAGAAACTTCTCATGAATTTTCTCTCATGCAAAGCCCTTCCCACACCCACTCTTGTGCACCAATCTTTGGATAAAATTGATTAGTTAGCCATTCAAATTCAAAGCTGTTTGAATTTGAATGGATAACTTATCCCTTGCGCCTTCATGCTTATCCATCTTGTGCGCCACTTATCTTACACGAGAAAGAGTTTCTCATGAAACTTTTCCATGCACAAAGCAGCCACCCACCTTCTCTTCTCAGCCCAAGTGGATAGGGATGAGTTGGTTTGTATTTGAATTCAAATTTGATTTGAATTCAAATGTGTAACCATTTTCTTTATCCTCTCACACGGATAAGACACGTTCTACGTTGTTTTAGAAAGAGGAGAAGGATGGGGCATGTGCAAAAATTTTTGAGAGAGAAAGTGGGGCATGAGGAACCCTTGTGCATGAGTAGGAAGTCTAAAACTTTCGAGAGAAAAAGAAATAAAAGAAAGAAAAGTGGGCGCAGGGTTTTCAATGAGTTCCCTAGGGTTTCAGCCTGGGGTTCGGGAAGTGAGAAGGTGAGCTACGAGTATCGTGAGCCCACCAAATTTTAGGAGAGATTCATCAACCTCTCAAGCACACTTGCTAAGATTCAGAGTATCGAGGAGTCAGCAGACATCGATCGAAGGAGTTCGATCAGCATCGACCGTCGAAAGGGCTCTACAACGAGCTAGCACTCGTGAGGAGCCGATCAGATCGGAAGCTTCTGTGGACAATCCACAGAGGCTAGACATGCTGTGTGGCTGTTGTGATGATTAGATCCTCCAATGATGATCAGATTACGACGATCGACTACCTGCACAAAGGTATTGTGTTCTGAACACAGAACAGTAAATTGTTTACTGCTCGAATTTGAATTTCAAATTTAAATGCATGCATGCTATATATCATATTTAGATCCTAGTGTAGGATAAACACATGTTAATTAATTAGATTAATTAATTATTTCCACTATAAAATAGTGATTTTTAAAAAAATTTAAAATTACCATTTTACCCCTGCACTCAAATTTCGCTTCAGTTTGGACTCCACTTCCTCTCATGCGCCAACTAGCCCCATGCCCACTTATGTTTGATGCCTATTTTTTCTCCATGACCAGATGTTTTTCGGCATCAGAGAAGTTCATGCGCTATTCCCTTTTCTTCGTGTGATATGTGGGCGCAAATAGGAATAGGTGTTGGGTGGCATAACTAGAGAGTCCAAGGTTACATGGACTCTTATCTCTAACCTAAAACCCTATCTACTTCCTATTTAAACATGGAATCATGTGGGGCGGCAACTAACCTGATTAAGATCTAATTTTGGATGCCAAATAGAGAGGAGGCACGCATGAAAAATAAGGGAGAAGAGAGGTGTGGCATGAAGGGAGGGCATGAGGTTTGTTATGTGTTCTCATCCTTTCTTTTTTACCAACAACTAAAGGTTGGTTGTTAGGACCTTCTCTCTCTATCTTTTTTTTAGTTTGGATATAGATTTTTTCTCTCCTTTTTGTCCAAGAGTTGGACATAAATTCTATGATCTCTAGCATAGAGATTTGATGCATGGATTTTAGGAAGAAAGAGAAGAAAGTGTTCTTCTCATGATCTCTAGCGTAGAGATCTTCATCCTCCAATTCTATTTATCTTCTCTAAGAGGGTTTGGAGAGAAATGAAGAGTTTTCAACTGTCAAGATGTGATCTCTATAAGGGAGCTAGCACCCAGGTGAGATCAAAAAATTTTTTATCAGATCGAAGTCTCATGTGGATATCCATAGAGGCTAGACACGTACGGTTTCAAAGGATCTTTGAAAGACATCCATGATCATTAGTTTATGGTGTAGTCGATCTGTGCCAAAGTATGAAGATTAGATCTTTTTTATTTATTTTTTTTATTTAATTTTTTTATCTGAATCTTATCTCACATATGTATATCTTGTTTATGGTTTTAAGATTTGATCTTATGCATGTTTAGATTAAATTAGATTTAATCTGAATTTTTATTTTTACTGCATACTTGTTTCAAAATTTTTGCATGTATGAAATCATAAAATTTCAATAGTGATATCGGAACCACGTCATATGCAAGAGATTAGGATTTAGATCTAAAATTTATAGAGAAAAATTTTAGATCTAAAAATTTTTAATGTCGTTTTGATATAAGGTTGCCCTAGTATAACATGTTATGTTGTATCGTTGTCCTAGAATGATATTAAAATTTTTAATCAAAATAAAATTTTAGATCTAATTTTTCATCATATATATGATATATGTTTTATTGTCAAGATCTGAAAAGAGTTTCGAGATCGATTTTGATTCGTATATATGATATATGAAAGTATATTTGGGGCTGAAATCAGTTTCTATGACTTGAACTTTATTCATGTATATATTATATGATTGTAAGTATGATTTGAAAATTTATTTCAAGATCAAAACTTATTTTTCATGCAAAAAATTTAGATCTAAAAATTTAGATTTAAGATCTGAAATTAGTGTTTGTGCACAAGGGATGGGTCATGGGTAGATCAAATTAGGTCATGTAATTGGATTATATCTAGAGTTTCTGATTTGATCATTATGGGTCAAAATTAATTTAGCAGTTGATCAAATCAAGTCAAATATTAATTAGGATTAGGTCAATAAAGCTTAAGATCATACAATTATTGTTGATCGAATCGATTGACATCCATATATAGAATCGATTAACCTAAGGACCTAATTCGGCTCTATGGTTTGAATCTGATTCACCAAAGCTAACCTATTCAAACTAATTTACCAATTGGTATCTAAGGCAAGTAATTGAAAGATGATTATTTAATTAATTTCATTCGCTGATCTAGCTAATTTATTGGTGTCTAAAGAAAGTAACGAGGGGATCCCCATCAATCTCTACTTACCTGACCAATTTGAAAGATTGAGTCTCAAATATAGTTGCTTGGCGGTTTAGTTTAGCCCATGCCAATTAAATCAGTTATGTGATGATTGATTAGATGAGATCTAAACTCAAAATATCTCCATAAATATTAAGTCTAATAATCTTCCATCGTTGTAGATGTGTGAGCATGCTACCGGTGTTGGTTGTTCATGACTGATCACAGTGGTTCAATTGCATCGAGAACACGCAATCACTCTATTAGCAAAGAGTTGCTCCAAGATAAAGATGGGGTTGGACCCAATAACTGTTAGGTGAGGAACTTAATGATGGTTTTGCACCTGCTTGTGAACAGTGGGTCTGACTTAACTAGGGAGTGCGAGCAATAACTGTTAGGTGAGCCACATGACTTAGAGACCAAACCACTGCAACATGCTTAGAGAAGCATCTAGATAAAGAGTTATCCATGCATCAATGTTTGTGTTACCAATAACTGTTAGGTGAGGTGCACGGTATTGGTGGGATGGCAGCACCCTCTAAAAACTCTATTGTCACATTAGGATTTTCATTTTTCCACTCAAAGAGTGTGAGAGATCTGATGAAATAATGGGAGACTTTTTGCATCTAAAAGTTTATATAGTAAATTATAAAATAAGTATAAACATCTAACTAGAATTTTTGCTCTCTGTGGTTTATTGTGTCAGTTTTCAATCTTCTAGCTCAAATCTTAGATATCAACCATTTAACCAAAATCAATTACATAGATTGGCTCACAAACTTAAGAATCATTCTTAATTTTAAAAAATTTAAGCAATATTCTCTACCAGATTATTCTAATATTAATAGCCAGTCCAACTCAAAGTCAACAAGTTATACTTGATGAGTGGATGGACAATGACAATAAAGATAGATGCTATATGTTGAAGCCCATGTTAGATGAACTCCAATATATGCATGAGCACATGTTCACTACCAACAACATATTGATTCATCTACAAGTGTTGTGAGATGATCAGAGTCGCACAGCACATGAGATGCGAGATGGATAGTCAGTCTATGATCATTATTTGATAATGATCAAGGACATTAAAGAGCTTAAAAGGCTCGACATGACCATGCACAAGAAATTGGTTATGAATTTGATCTAGCGATCTCTTTTTAGTTTATATGGGTAGTTTATGGTAAACTACCATATGAATGAACCTCTTGGCATCTCATCTGAATTGATCAAAATATTGATAACTAAGGAACCTTGAAAAGTTCAGAGATACATACCTGGGTAGCCTAAAAAAATAATGACACACCTTGAGTAGGCTTGTCGAAATTGCTTAATACTATCCTTATGATTTTTTTTCTCCCAATTGAGTTTAGACTCTAGAATTTTTATGCACTTTAGTATAGAGTCTATGGGAAGGTAGAGGGCTGAGAAAGTAACTCTTAAAATTGACAATAGGATAAGAGTTGCTGCTATGGCCATGGGCATCTATCCTTTATGATTATTGTTTGAATTTAGTTTTTAGAGACAGTCTCTATCATTTGCATGATGATGTATCTGTGAACTTAATTGAGCAAGCAGTGAATGCCATTAGATCTGAGAGATCCAGAGTTGAGATAAACCTTAAGTATATGTGGAACCTTAGGCTAGATCGTATAGGAGAAGAAATGATTAATAGACTGAAGAAATATGAGCTTCTGGGCTCATTGATTATTGAGTCATATCTAGTTTGTGCATCATCTCTTTGAAAAAAATGATCAAGCTACTCTTGTAAGACAAGAAGAAAAAGATCACTGAGATACTTATCCTACTAAACATTATTGTAAATTATGTCCCAAATCAATCGTCAGTCTATTGATGGTTGAGCTTATTATTGTAATTGTATATGAATTATTAAATTAATAAATATTATTTAATTTTTTTCATCACTGTGTACATCTTATTTTGAACACCTATTATGTGATGAAGTCTTTAGGACTATTTGATTCGATATAAGAGGATATGTCATTTAGTCCTTAAATCTTAAGTTCACGATCAAATGATATACTATTATTAAGATGATAGCTATATCAAGTATAAGTCATTGTGTGCCATGTACGTCGGTTTGTCCTCTTAACCAAAGAGTGTGAAGATACTAGCATGGCATGCAAGTGAGATGTAGAAGTATATCTTATTGGAATAGTGTTCCAAAGCCAATCGTTAGTCTGTTGATGATTGTACTCATTTTTTTATATTTGTACATGAATTATGAATTAATAAAAATTATTTTAGTATTTTTCATCACAAAATATTTCATCTTCTAATGAACTCCTATGTTGTGGTGAAGTTCTTAGACTATTTAGACTCGACAAAGGAGGATTTGTCATTTAGTCCTTAAATCTGTTCGTGACCAAATGATACGTTGTTACCAAGATGATAATGTTTATCAAGCATAGGTCATTGTGTACCATATAGGTTGGTTGTCCTCTTAACCAATGAGTGTGGAGACACTGGTATGGCATACAGGTGAGATGTAAGGGTACATCTGCACTGAACGTAACCAACTTCGGAGCTATTTCTGCTGTCAAGATTTGCTCTGATGAATATGGGTATAAATATCCCTCTGACCTGAGACCGCCACGGTGACTTGCAAGCAACTCACTGCACTTAGGCACTGGACTACCTGAATTTTTAATTCAGTGACGGAAGGCTGCTGGGTGTAGTCAAGTACTTGACTTGTCGGTGTGTGT
Organism: Elaeis guineensis; assembly: GCF_000442705.2. Lineage (NCBI taxonomy): Eukaryota > Viridiplantae > Streptophyta > Magnoliopsida > Arecales > Arecaceae > Elaeis > Elaeis guineensis. The sequence continues at coordinate 6,709,096 of NC_026007.2, read as the reverse complement.
GTCAAGATGGGATTGATCACTCCAATTTAAGAGCTGTGTATAGTCATATTTTAATTTAGCAAAATCTTGGCCAGGGTAGTCCTTGTGAGGAGTCATAGGACTATTTGAGTTGAGTACGATTCGGATGATCTGATCAGGGTTGACAGTTTAATCCTGAGTCATCCTATACACAGTGGTCAAAAGGATAAATTATACAGTAACCATATTCATGTAGGTTCTGAGTGTTGCGATTGGACTCTTCGACCTATCCGATGTCGGGTACCATTGCTAGATGGTCACTTCGATTAGTACAGAAATTGGTTCCTGTGCTACCGGCTTAGGTTCGAACCTGCGGGGTGACACACATTAGAGGTTCCTATTTGATATGATGGCTGGTGTAGAATCCTACATGTTTGAGACTCAGTGATCGAGAATTAGGATTCTCTGATCATGAGTTCCACACATTATGGGTACCGGGGTCAAGAGTCCCACTGGTTGGGACTTTTCGATCAGGGTTACATATCGATGAATTCTGATGCCTGATTGCCCATCGAATTTACATAAAATATTTATGAGAGGTTTTATTAGTTATTTGATCTCTAATTAACTCAATTTGATTGAGTAATTATTTTTGGATCAAGTCCAATTGAATTGGATTCAGTTGGGTTTGACCCGATTAGGTTAAGAGTTGACCTAATCGTCGAGATGGTTTGGTCCCTGATTTGATCAGGGATTGGGCTTAGTCAATTCTTGATTTGATTAGGATTTTATTGAGTCTAATTAAGCCTAATTAAGTTGGGTTTAAATTAGTCTAATTGGACCTAACTTATTTGGTTCAATTAGGTTGGTTTAAATAATGAAACCACCTTGACCCAATCTCCATGGCCACCTCACTTCCATTGCACCCATTTGAATTCATGAGAAGGAAACTTCTCATGAATTTTTTTTCTCATCGCCAAGCCCTCTCCACGCCCCACTTTAATGTGCTAATTGAATGGATAAGGATGATTGGTTGGCCATTCAAATTCAAAATAAAGTTTGAATTTGAATGGGCAATCAATCTTTGCGCCTTATCCCTTTTTTAACGCCCCATTTATTACATGAGAAAAATATTTCTCATGAAATCACTCCATGCACAATTTAAGCCATGCCTCATGCTTTTAGTGGATAAGGGATGAGTTGGTGTCCATTTGAATTTAAATTTGATTTGAATTCAAATATGTAATTACTCATCTTTATCCTTTCTTTTGGATAAGATGTTTGACGTTGTTATAAAAGGAGGAGAAGAGTGGGGCGTGTAGGAAGAAGATTTTTGGAGAAAAATTTTGGAGTATGAGGAAGTCTTGTGCATGAGAAGGAAGTCCATATCCTTCCAAGAGAAAAAGAAAGAAAAGAAAGAAAAGTGGGTGCAAGGTTTCTGGTGAGTTCCCTAGAGTTTTAGCTCGGGGTTCGGAAGTGAGAAAGTGAGCTACGAGTGTCGTGAGCCCATAAAATCTTAGGAAGATCTTCAACATCCTCTCAAGCACATCTTTTGATAATTCAGAGTATCCAAAGAATCGACAGACATCGATCGAAGGAGTTCGATTAGCATCGGCTGTCAAAAAGGCTCTACAACGAGCTAGCACTCGTGAGGAGTCGATCAGACCGGAAGCTTCATGTGGATGATCCACAGAGACCAGACATATTGTGTGGCTGCATCGCGACGATCAGACTCTCCCAAGGGATCAAATTGTGGCGATCTACTACCCGCACAAAGGTATTGTGTTCTGAACACATTACAGTAAAGTGTTTACTGTTCGAATTTGAATTTCAAATTTAAATAAATGCATGCTATATATCATATTTAGATTCTAGTGTAGGATAAATTATGTTAATTAATTAGATTAACTAATATTTTTTATGATAAAATCATAATTTTGAAAAAATTTAAAATTACCATTTTACCCCTGCACTCAATTTTCCCATAAATGGTATCAGAGTGGGTTCTTAGATATGATATATATATTTGCATGCATAGATTAAGTAGTAATCTGAAAGTTTAAATTTGAAATTTGAAATTCAAAATTTGAATTTTGAATTTTGAAAATTGTTCAAAATTCAAAATTCAAAAATTTAAAATTCAAAATTTGAATTTTGAAATTTGAAATTTGAAATTCAAAATTCAAAATTTATAATTTGAAATTTAAAATTTGAAATTTAAAATTAAAATTTGGTTGAAATTTCAAATTTAAAAATTCAAATTTTAAAATTCAAAATTTGAAATTCAAAATTTGAAATTCAAAATTTTAAAATTTGAAATTTGAAATTTATTTGAAATTTGAAATTCAAAATTTAAAATTTAAAATTTAAAATTTAAAATTTAAATTTTGAAATTGTATATTTAGATATACTTGATCCAAGTAGCAAGTAATCAATTGGGTTGGTTGCCATGGCTATCCGGTCATAGGAGAAAAGCAGGGTTTAAAGGCCCTCTCCTCCCATTCGATGGGGTCTCCTATGGTGGTAGGGGTGCCACTGCAATTATATCCCATGCAGATGAAGCAGCGAAAGTAATTAATTATAAAGTTCAATTGTGAAAATTATTATGAATGTGTTAGATTAGATCTAAAGGAACATTCATGATTTATTTTAAGTTATTTTCTGTTATGTAATTAGTAATAGGATTGTTATTTATGAAATGTGCTGATCTATTTGTGAAATGAGTCAACATATTTGATGAACAGAAAATAAACCTTTCAAAATTTGAAAATTATTTTTGAAATATCAAACCCTGACCCATCAGCCCAAATACTTAATTAAAAGAATTAAGTGTTGTCTAGTAGGTCTAGAATTGTGAATTAAGACCTAAGATAATTGCATAAATTTGTAGGTCAATGGGTTATGTTGGTGCAAAAATCTGCTTGCGCCGGAGAAGCTGGAGTCGGGGAAGCCGCGGTCGCCGTCGGGACCTGCAAAGGAAGTCTAAATCGGAGGTGGGGTTGCTCCGGCAAGACCCTCCGACGCTCAAGTCAGTTCTCTGCCTCAACAAGAATAGAGTGCTCGAACGAAGAATTTAGCAGAGTTTTGAGATAAGAAAAGAGCTTATCGAATAACGTATCTGAGTCCCCCTTTTATAGACGGAGGAAGCAACGAATTGATGGTGACGTTTGTAACCATCTGGCAGTGGACTGCCCAGGGTCAGGCGGAGTTTGCTGCGAAGCGTAGTGGAACGGACCCGTGGCTATCGCTGGGGCGTGCCACGTGGAGTCTGCCGCATGAAGTGGGGCGGCGTTTTGCCATCGTGACTTGCCAGTGGATGAGAGAATCGTGCAGTATCCGTTGCAGGAGGTGGAGCAGGATCGTGGTCGTTTATCGTGGCTGGTCAGGTAGTAATGGAGCCACGCGGATCCGTCATAGGGAGTGGAGCAGTGCTGGATCGTTACAGCGGCCTGTCAGGGAGTGATGGAGCTGCGCGGAATCCACTGCATGAAATGTAGCAGAATCGTGGCCGCGATCGTGGCCTGGGAGTGCTGATCTGTCGGCTGAAGTTCGGCAGTGGTCATAGTCCGGCCACGTAGAGGTCCGGATGAAGACTGTCTGCAGCCATTGGAATCGAGGACGGAGCCCGGCTCCCGTAGGAGTCCGGGCGAAGTTTTCCTGCAGTCAAGGTTAAAAGTGAAGTCCGGCTCCCGTAGGAGTCCGGACGGGGCTTACCAGCAATTAACATTGAGGATGGAACCCGGCTCCCGTGGGAGCCCGGGCGGAGTCTGCTCGCAGCTGAAGTTATCGGCAGAGTCTGGCTCCCGTAGGAGTCCGTCCGGCTCCCGTAGGAGTTCGGTCGCAGTCTGCCTTACAGCAGTTGGAGTCGAGGACGGAGCCTGGCTCCCGTAGGAGTCCGGGCGAAGTTTTCCTGCAGTCAAGGTTAAAAGCGCAGTCCGGCTCCCATAGGAGTCCGGACGGGGCTTACCAGCAATTAACGTTGAGGACGGAACCCGACTCCCGTGGGAGCCCGGGCGGAGTCTGCTCGCAGCTGAAGTTATCGACGGAGTCTGGCTCCCATAGGAGTCTGTCCGGCTCCCGTAGGAGTTCGGTCGCAGTCTGCCTTGCAGCCGTTGGAGTCGAGGACGGAGCCCGACTCCCGTAGGAGTCCGGGCGAAGTTTTTTTGCAGTCAAGGTTAAAAGCGCAGTCCGGCTCCCGTAGGAGTCCGGACGGGGCTTACCAGCAATTAACGTTGAGGATGGAACTCGGCTCCTGTGGGAGCCCGGGGGAGTCTGCTCGCAGCTGAAGTTATCGGTGGAGTCCGGCTCCCGTAGGAGTCCGTCCGGCTCTCGTAGGAGTCCAGTCGCAGTCTGCCTTGCAGCCGTTGGAGTCGAGGACGGAGCCCGGCTCCCGTAGGAGTCCGGGCGAAGTTTCCTGCAGTCAAGGTTAATGGCGAAGTCCAGCTCCCGTAGGAGTCCGGACGGGGCTTACCAGCAATTAACGTTGAGGATGGAACCCGGCTCCCGTGGGAGTCCGGGCGAAGCTGTCCTGTAGTCGATGTCGGCCGGGAGCCCGACTCCCGTAGGAGTCCGGGCGGAGTCTGCTTGCAGCTGAAGCCGTTGGAGTTCTTGGTGACGGAGCCCGGCTCCGTAGGAGTCCGGGTGAAGTTGTCGTGTAGTCGATGTCGGCGGCGGAGCCCGGCTCCCGTAGGAGTCCGGGCGGAGTCTGCTTGCGGCTGAAGCTGTTGGAGTTCTTGGAGCCCGCTCCCGTAGGAGTCCGGGTGAAATTATCGTGTAGTCGATTCCACTGAGGACTTCGGCTGTGGGTATTTTATACCCAACACCAGTCCCCCTACTTCCGAGTTTGAATTTCAAACGAAGGAAGTACAGAGAGAGAGATGGGCACAGCCGAAACCGTCCCTTCGAATCCTGCGCACTGCCGCCTCCAGATATTTTGGCATTAAATGTGCGCGTGCCGGAGTCTTTTCGAATTGGAGCGGTACGAGGGGATGCTTCGAAATTCTCTTAGGTACTCTGGCCTAGGTACGGCGCAATTATGATCCTGCCAACCGTCAGCCGCTTTTAGCCATCTGCCAGGGGGAGTGGGACACGTGTCGGATGCGGACTGGCCTGGGGGATTCGCGATCATTATGGCACCGGATCCCAGGGTCTATTTAAACCAGTCCTCCCCTTTTAGGCGTCCTACTCCATTCCTGAGTTTTCGCTGGTGTCTGTCTTCTCTTCGAGAGCCCTGCTTTAGTGAGCATCTTCTCGAGCCGTAGGCGCCTCCCGTTTTTCGTCCCCCAGGTCCCTCAGAGTAATATAGGTTAGTGCCAACCTTCCTCTCACCGCCTAGGGGCTTCTCCTCTCATCATTACTTTTGTGCGTCCCTCCGAGTTAGCCTTCGGCCTCTCGTTCCCTTTCGGTCCGTCTTTTTAGGGTCCTTTAGATCCTCCCTTCGAAACTACTCAAAATTCCTCTGGCTCTTCTGCTCCCGACAGTTCCGAGAGTTCTTCTGCTTCAAACCCCCAGGTCCCTGTCTCTGTGGACGAACCCACGTCCGGGGCTGGGCCTCGCCCGATTTTCGCACCGGGCGTTATCCATGTTCCTCGACTTCGGAGGAACTCCTTCTGATAAGGGTTCAGTATGGGGTTCTCCTCCAGAGTACGACCTGGAGCTACCTGGCCCCTCTGATCGGGCCAGCACTCCTCCTCCCGGTCGCTTTGTTTGTTATCAGGAAGCATTCCGTGCCGGACTCCGACTTCCACTTCCTGCCTTTGTCGCTGCCTTCTTCCGCTTCTTGGACATCTCTCTCGCTTCTGTGGCCCCGAATTCCTTTAGGTTTTTGATAGGGTTTCTCTCCCTCTGCCACATAGTCGAGGTTCAGCCGTCTCTCTCCTTGTTTAGGTATTTTTATACCTTCAAACGCCATCCTTCGGCGAAGGACTGGTGGTACTTCTCCCCCCAGTTTGGTAAGAAGGGGTTGCTGAAAGGCGCCCCTTCTTCTTCGATC
>NC_026007.2:6480604-6541896 GCF_000442705.2 Elaeis guineensis | reverse complement strand
GAATTTTTATTTTTTCGATACCAGCTATCGAAATTAGGTCCCATGAGCTTGTCATGATCTAATAATGATTGGAGCGACAAGGTAGTGGCCATAGCTGCATAAAGAAAAACCAAATCTTATTAGTACATAAATTATTAATACTAAAGACTTGGACTTTAGTCTAAGTTTCTCCTAGTATGTTTACGAACTGGTAGCCTCAACCTCCAATTTGAGAAATTACTTTAATTTCTTAGTGGGTACTAGAATCCACACAGACTACACACGAGTCCAACTTTGGTTGGTCAACCCATGTGCATCTATGGGTAGGTTCATAACCAGTTGTTTCTCTAAACAACTTTTAGTAATTAATTTTGTCCCAGAACCTAATCAGTAGCTTTGGCTTCCACTGAAAAGATCTGGTTAGGTCCAACCATTAACATGATTAGATTTGGTAAATCGAATCAATAAATGATCAGACCCGACTTTGGCTGGCCAATCTGACCACCATCAGAAAGACTCAACCAAATTATCATATTATGAATGATAATTCCATTAGTTAATAAGCACCAGGCCTTTGGGCCTCCAATGATTATTAAACTAATGGACTCATTATCACTCACTTAATGGAAGGCTATGACTTAGTTATCACTATAACTTAATCATTTTAGGGACCTAATAATTTTTGAGGATTTTTTATTAAAGGATAGATGAGAAGAAATTAACCAGCCAATTTTAATCCTCCCACTAACTTCACCAAGTCAGATTAAAAAAGATTTAATTAAAGCCAGCATTAGGAGCACCGAAATCAGTCACACTGATTTACCTAATGACATGGGTGAGCCCTAATCACCAAGTGATCTAATCAAAACCTAACTCACCAGGTTGGCCAGGTAAGTGAGATCAGTGGTAGGGATATGCCATTAACTCATCAGAGATCGAATCAATGCGAGTAGCTCCCACTTAAGAACCACTGGTCAGACTACCAAACTTACCTTAGACACCAACCGGTTCATTAGTTTTAATTTGATCAACTTAGTAAATAGAGTTCCACCGTATAGCCATGTATTAAGTCCATCTTGATCTAGTTAAAGACATGGACCTATTCAACTACAACTATTGGAGTTGAGTCTAAAGTATCCTTGACCTAATCTAATTCAACTTTTAATTAGATTTGACCAATTACTCTAATTTAGTCCATTTCTTTAAGCTAACCTTAGGTCTAACCCAATTATGGATCTAATCCATCTAACCCATTGACCCACAAGTTTATGCAATTGTCTTAGGTCTTAATTCACAATTCTAGACCAACTAGACAACACTTAATTTTTTTAATTAAGTATTTGGTCTGATGGGTCAGCGTTTGATATTTTGAAAATAATTTTCAAATTTGAAAGATTTTATTTTCTATTCACCAAATGTGTTGACTTATTTCACAAATGGATCAGCATATTTCATAAACAGCAATCCTATTGCAATTACATAACAGAAAATAACTCAATCAAAATAAATCATGAATATTTCTTTAGATCTAATCTAACACATTCATGATAAATTTTATAATTGAACCTTTACAATTAAGTCATTTCACTGCTTCATCTATATGAGATATAATTGCAGCGACACCCCTACCGCCATAGGAGAACCCCATCGAATGAGAGGAGAGGACCTTTAAATCCTACTTTTCTCCTATGACCGGACGACCATGGCAACCAACCCAATTAGACTACTTGTTACTTGGATCAAGTATATCTAAATATACCAATTTTAAAATTTAAATTTCAAATTTTAAATTTTGAATTTCAAATTTTAAATAAATTTCAAATTTCAAATTTCAAATTTTTGAATTTTAAATTTTGAATTTTAAATTTGAAATTTCAAACAAATTTTAAATTTTAAATTTTAAATTTTGAATTTTTAATTTTTAAATTTTGAATTTTAAATTTTGAATTTGAAAATTCAAAATTCAAAATTCAAATTTTGAATTTCAAATTTTTGAATTTCAAATTTTTGAATTTTGAATTTCGAACAACTTTCAAAATTCAAAATTCAAATTTTGAATTTTAAATTTTAACTTTAAACTTTTAGATTACAACTTAATCTATGCATGCAAATATATATCATATTTTAGAACCTGCTCTGATACCATTTGAAGTGAATTTTAGTGCAGGGGTAAAACAGTAATTTTAAAACTTTTTCAAAATTATTATTTTATAAGAAAAATTATTAATTAATCTAATTAATTAATAAGTATAAATCCTATATAAGGATCTAAATATGATATATATAGCATGCATTTAAATTTGAAATTCAAACTTTTACAGTAAATATTTTACTGTTATATGTTCAGAACACATTATCTTTGTGCGGATAGTCGATCACCATAATCTGATCACCGTTGGAGGGGTCTGATCATCATAATATAGCCACACAGTATGTCTGGTCTCTACAGATTGTCCACATGAAGCTCTCGATCTGATCGGCTCCTTACGAATGCTAGTTCGTGGCAGAACCCTTTCAACGACTGATATTGATCGAACTCCTTCGATCTTGATCTGTTGACTCTTCGGATACTCTGGATCATCAGCAGAGGTGCTTGAGAGGTTGATGAATCTCTTTTTGAGATTTGGTGGGGTCACGACACTCGTAGCTCACTTTCTCACTTCCCAAACCCTAGGCAGAAACCCTAGGGTACTCTCAGAAAAGCCTGCGCCTCTTTCTATTTTTTTTCTTTTCTCTTTTTTTTCTTTCTTTTCTCATGCACGAGACTTTTCTCATGCATCCTTTTTTCTCTCTAATCAGATTAGCGCATGCCCCATCTTCTCTTCCTTTTAAAAAGAGAGCAAAACACATCTTTGCAGCATTTTCTCCACGTGAGAGAATAAAGATAAGTGGTTGCTCATTTGAATTCAAATCGAATTTGAATTCAAATGCCAACAAACTCATTCTTATCCACTCTATGCGTGAGAAGAGAGGGGCGTGGGCATGTTTGTGCATGGAGACTCTACATGAGAAACCTTTTCTTGTGTGGAAGAAGGGGCACACAAAATAAAGGGTGGGCGCAGAGATTTGTTATCCATTCAAATTCAAACATCTTTTGAATTTGAATGGCCAACCAATCTCATTCTTATCCATTCAAAATGGTGCACAAAGAAGGGGCGTGGGATGGCTTCTGCATGAGATAAAATTCATGAGAAGTTGTTTCTCGTGAATTCAAATGGGCGTATGTGAAGTGAGGTGGCACAGGGAGATTAGTCAAGGTGGTTTGAAATCTAATTGAACCAACCTTATTTAAAATAGGTTAGACACAATTAGACTAAATTAAATCCAACATAATTAGGATTAATTAGGCTCAATAAAATCTTAATCAAATCAAGAATTGACTAAGCCCAACCCTTGATCAGATCAGGGACCAAACCACCTTGGCGATTAGGTCAACACTTAACCTAATCGGATCAAACCCAACTGAATCCAATTCAATTGGACTTGATCCAAAAATAATTACTCAATCAAATTGAGTTAATTAGTGATCAAATTACTAATTAAATCTCTTATAAATATTAAGTTCAAATCCGATGGGCAATCGGGCATCAGAGTCCATCGATATGAAATCTTGATCAAAAAATCCCAAACCAGTAGGACTCTTGACCCCGATATCCAAAATGTGAGGAACTCATGATTAGAGAATCTTGATTCTCGATCACAGAGTTTCAGACACGTAGGACTCAAAGTCCATGAGCATTAGGACTCTTCATCAGCCATCAGATCAGATAGGAACCTCTAATGTGTGTGACCCCACAGGTTCGAACCTAAGCCGGTAGCACAGGAATCAATTTCTGTACTAATCGAAGTGACCATCTAGCAATGGTACCCGATGTTAGGATAGATCGAATAGTCACAATCACAATATTCAGAACCTACGTGAACATGGTTACTGTATAATTCATCCTTTTTGACCCCTGTGTTTAGGATGACTCAGGGTTAAACTGTCAACCCTTATTAGATCATCTGAATCATGCTCAACTCAAATAGTCCTATGACTCCTCACTAGGACTATCCTTGCCAAGGTTTTGCTAAATTGAAACACGACTGTACACAGCTCCTGAACTGGAGTGGTCAATCCCATCTTGACACACGTACTGACAAGTCAAGTACTTGACTACACCCAGCATCTTTCCGTCACTGAATTAGAAATTCAGGTAGTCTAGTGCCTAAGTGTAGTGAGTTGTTTGTAAGTCACCATAGCTGTCTCAGGTCGGAGGGACAGTTATACCCATATCCCATCAGAGCAAATCTTGACAGTAGAAAAAGCTCCGGAGTCGGTCAAGTTCAGTGCAGATGTACCCTTACATCTCACCTGTATGCCATACCAGTGTCTCCACACTCTTTGGTTAAGAAGACAACCAACCCATATAGCACACAACGACCTATGCTTGATAAATATTGTTGTCTTTGGTAACAATGTATCATTTGATCGCGAACTGGTTCAAGGACTAAACGACAAATCCTCCTTTGTCGAGTCTAAATAGTCCTAAGGACTTCACCACAATACAGGAGTTCATTAAAAGATGAAATAATTTATGATAAAAAATATCAAAATAACTTTTATTTATTTATAATTCATATACTAATACAAGAAAGAGCACAATCATCAACAGGCTGACGATTGACTTTGGGATACTATTTCCAACAAACTGTACCTAGAGATTTATCATCTTTTATTCTATTGGGTTGCCACTATATACTGCTAGTGTCACTGATGAATTGTGAGACCCACGATCATCATCTTGATGATCGATGATCTTTGGTAGGCAGAATTGAAACTGTTTAATCCATTGAAAAGAGTTTCAATGATATTGTGATAAGGATCATAATATATCTCACTATCAGACAGAATAGAATCTACAAAGTCACATACAAAAGAGGCTTTTGACTGATCAGATGGTCAAATTATGATTATGAATCATAACAGGATTTGATTATCAATTTGATTGATGATTAATCCAATGCAAATGTTGCATTATGTAACTCGCTAAAGAGTTAGTGAGTTAAAGAAAGATTAATTGACAATTAGATTGTTAAGTGGCTCAATTTGATTGAGTTATAAAACTTGCATCAAGTCTAATTAAATTGGATTTAATTTGACTTGACATAGGTTTGATTTGATCAAACCTGATTAGGTTATAAGATAATCCAAATTGCATGGAAGAATCATTTTTATTTGAATTAGGATTTGGATTTGACTCAGTTTCTAATTAGACTAGGATGAATGAGTTCTTATTTGGACTAAAAATTCTTATTTTCATAGGTGCATTAAATCTTAATTAGATTAGGATTAAATTGAGTTTGACTCAAGCACCAAGCAAGAGTCCAAAAGGACTAAGACTCCTTCAATTAGGTGACATCTAATCTAAATAGTTTAAGCTCTAAATCAGATTTAATTTTCTATCTATTTGGGTCTAATCTGGTCCTAATATGATTAGGATTGACTGGTATTTTATTTGATTTAAAACAACCACCTAATCTAAGAGTCCCATGGGATTAAACTACCTCCTTTCCATGCGCCATATAGGTCCCACATTGAACCAGGTTGAGATGCCACCTCTCCACTCAATTTGTGCATGTAATAAGCTCCTTTAATTCCTTCCTTTTCATGTAAAACTTGGGTGAAAAAGGTTCGTATATTGGCATCACAAAAAATCAAGAGTCCATGGTTATTTGGACTCTCATCTCCTATCCAAGTTACAACTCTATCTTCTCTCTTTTTAAACCCAGCACCTTGGATGTTGGATACCAGATTAGGATCAGGTTTGATGCCCAAAAGAAAGGCCTTTGTGTGCATGCAAATATGGGAGAAAAGAGGGATGGCATGAAGAAGGGTGGCGTGAGGTAAGTTGGTCATATCTTTTCTTTCTTACACACAACCAAGTGTTGGTTGTTTAGACATCTCCTCTCTACTCTTTTGTCTATGTTTGGATATGGATGTCTCCTCTCTTCTTTGTCCAAAAGTTGGACAAAATTTTTACGTCTCTATTTTAGAGATTTGTGCATAAATTTTAGGAGAAAAAGAGAAGAAAGAGTTCTTCTCATAATCTCTAGCATAGAGATGAAGATCCTCCTACCTCTTCTTCTTTTCTAAAAGTGTCTTGAGAGAAAAGAAAATTTTCAACCATCAAGATGCCATCTCTACAAGGGAGCTAGTACTCTGGTGAGATTAAAAAGCTTCTGATCATATTAGAGTCTTGTGTGGATACCCATAGAGGTCGGATGCTTGTGCGGCTACAAGGGACCTTCGGAAGACATCCATGATCATCAGTTCGCATTGAAGATTGATCCATGCCAAGGTATGTTCTTTATTTATTTTTATCTATTTAATTTTTGTATCTGAATCTTATCTTACATATGATGATCCTATTTATGGTTTGAAGATTTGATCTTATGCATGCTTAGATTAAATTAGATTTAATCTGAAAAATTTTAAATTCTGTTACACACTTATTTTGAAAAATTTTGTATGCATGAAATCATGAAACTCCAACATCAAGAACACCCCATTCATTACTTAATGTCATGATTGAGTATAAACTAAAATATGAATTCATGTGCACAAGGTTCCATGGTGATCTTAGATCTAAAGATCACTTGCACAACTCTCACTTAGAGAACTATCTTTTGACATGCATGTAAATCTCCATAAGATGTTCTTTGTTGACGAGTTAATTTAGTGAACTCATTCCTTAATAAGCACCCACATTCTTATCTTAGTATCCCCACATAAGTGGCTTATAAGATCAGCTACCTTCTCCATTGAGCATACATAGAATGTGCCAGTCCATCTGAAATATTGATCTCCGACTCAATACTTCTACGATCATAAATATTTAAGATTAAGATTTTAGGATTTTAGGTCTCACAGGAATCATCCATTCATGTCTCCAAAATTATTACTCTAATCTTTGGGATTTATCATAATCCTTAACATAGAAAGATGCAATTGAAATGATGAATCATAATGCCTCATTTTATTCATATTAGAATAAATGTCATTACATGAGTTGGAAGATGATACAGAAAAGTCCTATCACATCAACCTTGTGATTGACTTGCAAGGCACTTATTCTTTTAATTTTTCATTTGCACTAAAGTCAATCATCTTTATATTTTAAACCTATACAATTAAGATGGTGATCAAGCAGTTGCTGTGGTAAGATCTTAGTGAATGGTTTTGCTATATTGTTCTTAATCTCAACTCGTTCTAGTATAACATCTTGTCTTTCGATAATCTCTCGAATGAGGTGGAAGCATCTGAGGATGTGCTTGGATATTTAATCAGACCTAAGTTTCCAAACTTAAGCAACGACCCTAGTGTTATCACAATAAACTGGCATTGGTGGTTCTATCTCAGAAACCACACCCAAATTAGTGATGAATTTGTTCATCCAAATAGCTTCCTTGGCAGCTTCGTTCTATCTCATTGCTCCACCATTTAAGGTGAAAACATATCCTGATATTAACTTGCTATCATCTAGATCTGATTGAAAATTAGAATTAGTAGAACCTTCTACTTTCATCTTTGATCCTCCATATATTAGAAAAATATCTTTAATTCTTCTCAAATACTTAAGAATATTTTTCATAGCTTTTCGATAATCCTCTTCTGGATCAGCCTGATATCTGCTGACTATGCCTAATGCATAAACCACATTAGGCCTGGTATGTAGCATGACATACATAATAGATTTCACTACCGAAGTATAAGAGATAGAATTCATTCTTTCTCTTTCTTCTGGTGTCTTAGGAGATATTTTTTTAAAATTATTTTAGAGAAATGTATGCCTTGACTTATGGACAAGTAACCTCTTTTACTTTCATGTTGAATCTCTTCAACACTAAGTCTATGTACCCAGATTAGGCTCATGTCACGAGGAATTAAGAAACACATGGAGAAATAAAGGAAAGAATTAAGAGTCCAATATGAAATGGACTCTTCCATTTCAACACCCAAAAAATGAGGCATCCCAAATTTATTTTGGTGTGGAGTTCCTTCTCAGAGAAAGACTCCTTCTCCTCTTCCACGCTCACATGTCCCAAGGCCCCATCTGATGGCACACAAAATTAAGGGATGTGTGGAACATGTAAGAAAATTAAGATAAGTATGAAAGAAGGACTCTCCTTCCTTAACTCCCAAACTAAGTGTGATGCCACATTATTCTTTGGCATGGGGAAAGGCATGAAGGTGGTGGATTCACATGGAACTCTTTCATAAAATTCAGATAAACCAACTAATAAATAGATGGTTCAAATCCAATTACATTAGGTCAAGGCAACAAGCAAAGGGTTAGCACAAACACATTTGCACTGAACCCAATTGAAAACTTGGGTTAATTCATGTGCTAGCAATTTAATTAACCCATTAGATTTACAATAAATTGAAATAGATTGGATCAAGATCAAATTTTTATTGTGTGTGATCCATTGAATTTCAAATCTAACTAGCAGTGAATCCAAACTCTCGACGTAACCCTAATCTGATTGGATTAGGTCAGTTCAAGAGTTCCAATTAACTAGGACTCTTCCTAATTGATTCTCAAATTAAACTCTTTTAATTATGATAAGTTCATAAGTCAAGACTGATATCTAACAATATGTCATGACTATCCAAAAGATTTAAAATTTGATAAAAATATCAAAATTATCCTTCTGTGGTAAGTTACTGTGCAATTTAATCCTTCGATCACACAATATCTCAGAAAGGCTATGGGTATGAAAATATGTCAAACCTAAATATCTATCCATATATATCTCGATCTGATAATGATGACTCGATTGATGAACCAGTAGAAATTTTTTCTACTATTCATCCCTACTTTGTTCAAAGACTCTCAGAGTCACCATCCTATGAGATCACATAGGATGTTCTCTCCTCCTACAAGGAGTGATCATTCCTTATTGACCACTCACAACCTTCATACATACTTTGCCATACCAAGAATATCCCACACACATCTCAAAATGGTGTGATAGGGAATAAACCAAAGTAAAGGTCCATGTACATAAGGTACCTATTGGGAATAGTGTTCCAAAGTCAATCGTCAGCCTGTTGACGGTTGTGCTCTTTGTTGTATTAGTATATAAATTATAAATAAATAAAAATTATTTTGATATTTTTCATCACAAATTGTTTCATCTTCTAATGAACTCCTGTGTTGTGGTGAAGTCCTTAGGACTATTTAGACTCGACAAGGGAGGATTTATCGTTTAATCCTTAAACATGTTCACGACCAAATGATACGTTGTTACCAAGGATAACAACGTTTATCAAGCATAGGTCATTGTGTGCCATATAGGTTGGTTGTCCTCTTAACCAAAGAGTGTGGAGACACTGGTATGGCGTACAGATAAGATGTAAGGGTACATCTGCACTGAATGTGACCGACTCCGGAGCCTTTTCTGCTGTCAAGTTTTGCTCCAATGGGATATGGGTATAACTATCCCTCCAACCTGAGACCGCCACGGTGACTTGCAAGCAACTCACTGCACTTAGGCACTGGATTACCTGAATTTCTAATTCAGTGACGGAAGGATGCTGGGTGTAGTCAAGTACTTGACTTGTCAGTGCGTGTGTCAAGATGAGATTGACCACTCCAGTTCTGGAGCTGTGTACAGTCCTATTTCAATTTAGCAAAATCTTGGTCAGGGTAGTCCTAGTGAGGAGTCACAGGACTGATTGAGTTGAGCACGACTCGGATGATCTAATCATGATTGACAGTTTAACCCTGAGTCATCCTAAACACAGGGGTCAAAAGGGATGAATTATACAGTAACCATATTCACGTAGGTTCTGAGTATTGCGATTGTAACTATTCGACCTATCTGAACATTGGGTACCATTACTAAATGGTCACTTCGATTAGTACAGGAATTGGTTCCTGTGCTACCGACTTAGGTTCGAACCTGCGGGGTCACACATATTAGAGGTTCCTATCTGATCTGATGGCTGATGAAGAGTCCTAATATTCATGGACTATGAGTCCTATATCTCTGGGACTCTATGATCAAGAATCAAAATTCTCTGATCACGAGTCCCACACATTTTGGGTACCGGGGTCAAGAGTCCCACTAGTTTGGGACTCTTCGATCAAGGTTTCATATTGATGGACTTTGATACCCGATTGCCCATCAAATTTTGACTCAATATTTATGAAAAGTTTAATTAGTGATTTGATCACTAATTAACTCAATTTAATTGAGTAATTATTTTTGGATCAAGTTCAATTGAATTGGATTCAGTTGGGTTTGACCTGATTAGGTTAAGAGTTGACCTAATCGTCAAGATGGTTTGGTCCCTGATTTGATCAGGAGTTGGGCTTAGTCAATTTCTGATTTGATTAGGATTTTATTGAGCCTAATTAAGCCTAATTAAGTTAGATTTAATTTAGTCTAATTGTGTTTAACCTATTATGATTAGGTTGGTTCAATTAAGATTAAACCACCATTTGAATTTAAATAGATAACTTATCCCTTGCGCCTTCATGCTTATCCATCTTGTGTGCCACTTATCTTACACGAGAAAGAGTTTCTCGTGAAACCTTTCCATGCACAAAGCAGCCACACACCTTCTCTTCTCATGCCCAAGTGGATAGGGATGAGTTGATTTGCATTTGAATTCAAATTTGATTTGAATTCAAATGTGCAACCACTTATCTTTATCCTCTCACGTGGATAAGACACGTTTTGAATTATTTTAAAAGAGATAGGGAGGTTGGGCATGTGTAGAAATTTTTCTAAGAGAGAAAGTGGGGCGTGAGGAACCCTTATGCGAGTAGGAAGTCTAAAACTTCCAAGAGAAAAAAAAAGAAAAAAAAGAAAAGTGGGTGCAGGGTTTTTTAGTGAGTTCCCTAGGGTTTCAGCCTGGGGTTCAGGAAGTGAGAAGGTGAGCTACGAGTGTTGTGAGCCCACCAAATTTTAGGAAGAGATTCATCAACCTCTCAAGCATACTTGCTAATGATTCAGAGCATCCAAAGAGTCGGCAGACATCAATCGAAGGAGTTTGATCAGCATCGACCGTCGAAAGGGCTCTACAACGAGCTAGCACTCATGAGGAGCCGATCAGATTGGGAGCTTTGTGTGGATGATCTACAGAGGCCAGACATATTGTGTGGCTGTGTTGCGATGATCAGATCCTCCAGATGGTGATCAGATTGTGGCGATCGACTATCCGTACAAAGGTATTGTGTTCTGAATACAGAACAATAAATTATTTACTGTTCAAATTTGAATTTCAAATTTAAATGCATGCATGCTGTATATCATATTTAGATCCTAGTGTAGGATAAATATATATTAATTAATTAAATTAATTAATAATTTCTACTGTAAAATAGTAATTTTGAAAAAATTTTAAAATTATCATTTTACCCCTGCACTCAAATTTTGCTTCAAATGGTATTAGAGAAGGTTCTAAGATATGATATATGAATTTGCATGCGTAGATTAAGTTGTAATCTAAAAGTTTAAATTTAAAATTTAAAATTCAAAATTTAAAATTTGAATTTTGAAAGTTGTTCGAAATTCGAAATTCAAACATTTGAAATTCAAAATTTGAAATTTAAAATTTGAAATTTAAAATTCATAATTCAAAATTCAAAAATTTGAAATTCAAAATTTAAAATTTAAAATTTGGTTAAAATTTCAAATTTGAAATTCAAAATTTAAAATTCAAAATTTGAAATTTAAAATTTTGAAATTTGTTTGAAATTTGAAATTCAAAATTTAAAATTTGAAATTTAAAATTTAAAATTTGAAATTGGTATATTTAGATATACTTGATCCAAGTAGCAAGTAATCTAATTGGGTTGGTTGCCATGGCCGTCCGGTCATAGGAGAAAAGTAGGGTTTAAATGTCCTCTCCTCCCATTCGATGGGGTCTCCTATGACGGTAGGGGTGCCACTGTAATTATATTCCATACAGATGAAGTAGTGAAAGGACTTAATTGTAAAGATTCAATTATAAAATTTATCATAAATATGTTGATTAGATCTAAAGGAATATTCATGATTTATTTTGATTGAGTTATTTTCTGTTATGTAATTAGCAATAGGATTGCTATTTATGAAATGTGCTGATCTATTTGTGAAATGAGTCAACATATTTGGTGAACAAAAAATAAAACCTTTCAAATTTAAAAAATATTTTTGAAAAGCCAAACCCTGACCCATCATCCCAAATACTTAATTAAAAGAATTAAGTGTTGTCAAGTTGGTCTAGAATTGTGAATTAAGACCTAAGATAATTGCATAAACTTGTGGGTCAATGGGTTAGATGGATTAGGTCCATAATTGGGTTAGACCTAAGGTTAGCTTAAAGAAATGGACTAAATTAGAGTAATTAGTCAAATCTAATCAAAAGTTGAATAAGATTAGGTCAAGGATACTCTAGACTCAACTCCAATAGTTGTAGTTGAATGGGTCCATGTCTTTAACTAGACCAAGATGGACTTAATTTATGGCTATGCAGTGGAACCTTATTTACTAAGTTGATCAAATTAAAACTAATGAACCGGTTGGTGTCTAAGGTAAGTTCGACAGTTTGACCAGTGGTTCTTAAGTGGGAGCTACTCGTATTGATTCGATCTCTGACGAGTTAATGGCTTATCCCCACCACTGATCTCACTTATCTGGCCAACCTGGTGAGTTAGATTTTGATTAGATCACTTGGTGATTAGGGCTCACCCATGTCATTAGGTAAATCAGTGTGACTGATTTAGGTGCTCCAAATATCGGCTTTAATTAAATCCTTTTTAATCTGACTTGGTGAAGTCAGTGGGAGGATTGAAATTGACTGGTTAATTTCTTCTCTTCTATCTTTTAATAAAATTTTCAAAAATTATTAGGTCCCTAAAATGATTAAGTTATAGTGATAACTAAGTCATAGCCTCCCATTAAGTGAGTGATAATGAGTCCATTAGTTTAATAATCATTGGAGGCCCAAAGGCCTGATGCTTATTGACTAATGTAATTATCATTCATAGTGTGATAATTTGGTTTGAGTCTTTCTGATGGTGGTCAGGTTGGCCGGTCAAAGTCGGGCCTGATCATTTATTGGTCTGATTCACCAAATCAAGTCATGTTAATGGTTGGACCTAACCAGATCTTTTCAGTGGAGGCCAAAGCCTACTGATTAGGTTCTGGGGCAAAATTGATTACTAGAAGTTGTTTAGAGAAACAACTAGTTATGAACTTACCCATAGATGCACATAGGTTGACCAACCAAAGTTGGGCTTGTGTGTAGTCTGTATGGATTTTAGTACCCACTAAGAAATTAAAGTAATTCTTAGAATTTGAGGTTGAGGCTACCAGTTCATAAAAATATTGGGAGAAACTTTAGACTAAAGTCCAAGTCTTTAGTATTAATAATTTATGTACTAATAGAGGTCTAGTTTTTTTTATGCAGCTATGGTCACTATCCTATCACTCCGGTCATTATTAGATAATGACAAGCTCATGGAACTGAATTTCGATAGCTGGTATCGAAAATTAAAAATTATCCTTGAGCATGAGCGGATCTTTTATGTAGTAACGGATCCTGCACCCGAGGAGCCAGCCTCGAACGTGAGACGGACGGTCCGAGATACTTATCAGAAGTGGCTCAACGACTGCACCACCGTTCGGTGCATAATACTGGCGGTAATGAATGATGAGTTTAGCCACAGGTTTGAGAATGTCCAACCGTAGGAGATGCTTCAAATATTGAGCGACTCCTTTGGCACGCCTGACGACATTGAAAGGCATAAAACTAGTTGTGCCATTTTCAATGCTCGAATGAGGGATGGGGCCTCAGTCACTGATCATGTACTGTACATGATCGAAATGATTGAGCACCTAAGTAAACTAGGCTTTCCCTTGCACGAGCAGCTCGGTAAGGATGTGATCCTTAATTCATTGCCCAAGTCCTTCTTCCCCTTCCTTACTCATTTTCGAATGACAAAGCCTGCAGTGAACTACCACAGTTTGTTAGGGTTGCTGCAGAACTTTGAGAAGGACCACCAGCTCCATATGGAGTCGGTGAATGTTGTGGGAGGGTCTTCTTCTGGTCGTCGACCCTTTAAGAAAGGGAAGAAGAACAAGAAGAAGAAGAATAAGAAGGTGCAGCCGCATGCTGGGACGTCTGCATAGGGTCAGACCAAGAAGCGCAAGCCCGACCAAAGCCAGGTGGAGTACTTCTTTTGCAAGAAGCAGGGACACTGGAAGAGAAACTATCCTCTATACATTACCTCCCTGGACCTAAACAGGTCGAAGAAGAAGCAAGGTAATTATATGATAACACCTTGCAACTTTTTCATTTGTGATACTACTGCCTGGGTATTGGATACCAGAAGCCCTTATCGTATTTGCAATTCGATGCAGGGTCTGCAGGTCAGTAGGAGATTTGATGATGGCGAGAGGTTCCTGAACGTTGGAGATGGAAGCAAAGTTCCAGTTCTAGCTTTAGAAATCATGAACCTTGTAATCAATTCTCGTAATATAATTCTGAGTGAATGTCACTATTGTCCAAGCTTTTTATTAAATATTATTTCTGTAGGCCTTTTGGCCATGTACGGTTATCAATTTTTAATAAAAGGAAACATTTACAATATCATTTTGAATGGTGTTATAATGTTTGCTGGACAAATAAATAACAAAATTTACTTACTATCACAATCTGTTAATGTGGTTCAAACATCCGATAAATGCCCTAGAATAGATAATGTGTCAGAAGTCTACCTTTGGCACTGTAGGCTAGGTCATATCAATAAGAACAGGATAAACAGGTTGGCTCAAGAAGGAATTCTTAAAGTTGGTGATTGTGAATCACTTCCAACCTGTGAGTCCTGTCTTCTTGGAAAGATGACCAAGTCACCTTTTACTGAAAAAGGTGAGCGAGCTAGTGAACTCTTAGATCTGGTACATTCTGATGTATGTGGACCCATGAGCTCAAGTGCAAGAGGTGGATATTTCTACTTCATAACCTTCACAGATGACCTATCAAGGTATGGGTATGTCTACTTAATGAAGCATAAGTCAGAGTTGTTTGAAATGTTCAAACTATTCCGAAATGAGGTAGAAAAGCAAATTGGGAAGTGTATTAAAACTCTTCGATCTGATCGAAGTGGTGAATACCTTTCCAATGATTTTCTGACATATCTTGGGGAGAATGGGATTCTCTCTCAGTGGACATCTCCTGAAACACCACAGCATAATGGTGTGTCTGAAAGGAGGAATCGGACTTTGTTGGACATGGTTCGATCCATGATGGGGTTTGCTGGTCTGCCGATCTTCCTCTGGGGATATGCACTCGAATCGGCTTGTTACCTTCTAAATAGGGTTCCGAGTAAGTCTGTAACTAAAATGTCATATGAGTTATGGATAGGATGTAAGCCAGTACTCTCGCACCTTAGGGTTTGGGGTGTCCGGCTTATGTTAAATGTTTAATTACGAACAAGTTTGGACCTGGTCTGACAAGTGTAATTTCATAGGGTACCCAAAAGAGACCAAAGGGTATAATTTCTACCTAGCTGATGAGCAAAAGGTGTTTGTCAGCCTTAAGGAAAAATTTTTTTAGAAAAGGAGTTCCTTGGTGAAGGGACTGTTGCCTCTAAGGTCGAACTTGAGGAAGTTCGACAGGTGAAAAAACTGACACAAGTAGCTGAACCTGAACTGAATTTGATTAGATCAAATCTGGAGCCCATTGTTCCTGCACCCTTAAGGCGATCTGGTAGAGTACTACATCAATCAGACAGATACTATGGTTTCTTGATCTGGGACGGAGATCCTATCGAACTTGATGAAAATGATGAGGATTCAATCATTTACATGGATGCAATGCAGAGACCTGACTTTGAGAAATGGCTAGAGGCCATGAAATCCGAAATGGAGTCTATGAAGGTCAATGATGTGTGGACATTGGTTGACCCACCTGAAGGAGTAAAACTCATAAGGTGTAAGTGGGTCTTCAAGAGGAAGAGGGGTGCAGATGGAAAGGTGGAAACCTATAAAGCCCATCTGGTTGCCAAGGGATATCGTCAATGTTATGGTATAGACTATGATGAGACATTTTCTCTTGTGGCAATGCTCAAATCCATTCCGATTATGCTTGCGATAGCTGCCCATCTGGACTATGAAATCTGGTAGATGGATGTGAAGATAGCTTTCCTAAACGGAGAGCTGGACGAAGAGGTGTATATGATACAACCTGAAGGATTCACATCCACAGATGAGTCAAAGGTGTGCAGGCTACAGAGGTCCATTTATGGACTTAAGCAGGCATCCTGAAGTTGGAACATACGTTTTGATAGGACGATCAAGACGTATGGCTTCGTTAAGAATCGAGAAGAGCCCTGCATTTATAAGTGGGCTAATGGTCCAGTAGTAGTATTTCTTGTATTGTATGTGGATGACATTCTCTTAATCGAAAATGATATCCCTGCATTACAGGGAATAAAGATTTGGCTGTCGTCACAATTCTCTATGAAGGATCTAGGAGAAGCTTTCTACATCCTAGGGATGAGGATTTATAGGGATAGATCTAAAAGGTTGCTTGAATTATCCCAGTCCACGTACATTGATACTATGCTGAAGAGGTTCAACATGGAGAATTTTAAGAAAGGTTATCTACCGATAGGCCATAGAATTTTTCTCTCGAAGAGGGATTGTCCGACAACACCTCAAGAGAGAGAGCGTATGGGTAGAATTTTATATGCTTCGGCAGTGGGATCTATCATATACGCCATGACATGTACATGATCAGATGTGGCATACTCACTAGGAGTAGTGAGTAGATACCAATCTGATCCAGGAGTGAATCACTAGAAGGTTGTTAAAACCATCCTGAAGTATTTAAGAAATACTAAGGACCAGTGGCTTATTTATG
Source organism: Elaeis guineensis (assembly GCF_000442705.2). Lineage (NCBI taxonomy): Eukaryota > Viridiplantae > Streptophyta > Magnoliopsida > Arecales > Arecaceae > Elaeis > Elaeis guineensis. The sequence goes on along the minus strand of NC_026007.2, from coordinate 6,525,011 downwards.
GTGAATCGGACTTGAGACTTATAGGGTTTACAGACTCTAGTTTTTAGTCTGATCACGATGACAGCAAGAGTGTGTCGGAATTTATTTTTACCCTTAATGGTGGGGCTGTCTGTTGGAAGAGTTTCAAGCAGCACACAGTGGCTAATTCAGTTTGCGAGGAGGAGTATGTCGCTGCATCAGATGCTGCCAAAGAAGCGATGTGGCTGAGAAAATTCATCATCGAGTTCGGAGTAGCACCCTCCCTTGTTGGTCCAGTTCTGCTCTACTGTGACAGCTCTGGAGCCATTGCTTAGGCAAAGGAACCAAAGGCACACCAACGGACGAAGCATATTCTGTGCCGCTACCATCTCATCCGAAAAATCATGGATCGAGGTGACGTCGACCTTCAGAAGATCGATGGAAAGGAGAACTTGGCCGACCCATTCACTAAAGCCATTGCAGTGAAGGAGTTCGATGACTTCAAGTCGAAGATGGGTATTAGATCTGCATTGATTGGCTTTAGGCCAAGTGGGAGATTGTTGGAAATAGTATCCCAAAGCCAATTGTCATCCTGTCGACGGTTGTGCTCTTTGTTGTATTAGTATATAAATTATAAATAAATAAAAGTTATTTTGATATTTTTCATCACAAATTGTTTCATCTTCTAATGAACTCCTGTGTTGTGGTGAAGTCCTTAGGACTATTTAGACTCGATAAAGAAGGATTTGTCGTTTAGTCCTTAAACATGTTCGCGACCAAATGATATGTTGTTACCAAGGACAACAATGTTTATCAAGCATAAGTCATTGTGTGCCATATAGGTTGGTTGTCCTCTTAACCAAGGAGTATGGAGACACTGGTATGGCATACAGGTGAGATATAAGGGTACATCTGCACTGAACGTGACCAACTCCGGAGCCTTTTCTGCTTCAAGATTTGCTTCGATGGGATATGGGTATAACTATCCTTCCGATCTGAGACCGCCACGATGACTTGCAAGCAACTCACTGCACTTAGGCACTGAACTACCTGAATTTCTAATTCAGTGATGGAAGGATGCTGGGTGTAGTCAAGTACTTGACTTGTCGGTGCGTGTGTCAAGATGGGATTGACCACTCCAGTTCTGGAGCTGTGTACAGTTATGTTTCAATTTAGCAAAACTTTGGCCAGGATAATCCTAGTGAGGAGTCACAAGACTGATTGAGTTGAGCATGACTCGGATGATCTAATCAGGGTTGACAGTTTAACCCTGAGTCATCCTAAACACAGGGATCAAAAGGGATGAATTATACAGTAACCATATTCACATAGGTTCTGAGTATTGCGATTGTGACTATTCAACCTATCCAAATATTGGGTACCATTGCTAGATGGTCACTTCGATTAGTACAGAAATTGGTTCCTGTGCTACCGACTTAGGTTCGAACCTGTGGGGTCACACACATTAGAGGTTCCTATCTGATCTGATGGCTGATGAAAAGTCCTAATATTCGTGGACTATGAGTCCTACATCTCTGGGACTTTGTGATCGAGAATCAAGATTCTCTAATCATGAGTCCCATATATTTTGGGTACTGGGGTCAAGAGTCCCACTAGTTTGGGACTCTTCGATCAAGGTTTCATATTGATGGACTTTGATACCCAATTGCCTATCGGATTTGGACACAATATTTATGAGAAGTTTAATTAGTGATTTGATCTTTAATTAACTCAATTTGATTAAGTAATTATTTTTGGATCAAGTTCAATTGAATTGGATTCAGTTGGGTTTGACCCGATTAGGTTAAGAGTGGACCTAATCATCGAGATGGTTTGGTCCCTGATTTGATCAAGGGTTGGGCTTAGTCAATTCTTGATTTGATTAGAATTTTATTGAGCCTAACTAAACCTAATTAAGTTAGATTTAATTTAGTCTAATTGTGCTTAACCTATTTTGATTAGGTTGGTTCAATTAAGATTAAACCACCATTTGAATTTGAATGGATAACTTATCCCTTGCGCCTTCATGCTTATCCATCTTGTGTGCCACTTATCTTACACGAGAAAGAGTTTCTCGTAAAATCTTTCAACGCACAAAGCACCCACGCACCTTCTCTTCTCACGCCCAAGTGGATAGGGATGAGTTGGTTTGCATTTGAATTCAAATTTGATTTGAATTCAAATGTGCAACCACTTATCTTTACCCTCTCATGCGGATAAGACACGTTTTGAACTGTTTTAAAAGAGATAGGGAGGTGGGGCATGCATAGAAATTTTTCTGAGAGAGAAAGTGGGACGTGAGGAACCCTTGTGCATGAGTAGGAAGTCTAAAACTTCTGAGAGAAAAAAAAAAGAAAAGAAAGAAAAGTTGGCGCAGGGTTTTTTAGTGAGTTCCCTAGGGTTTTAGCCTGGGGTTCGGGAAGTGAGAAGGTGAGCTACGAGTGTTGTGAGCCCACCAAATTTTAGAGAGAGATTCATCAACCTCTCAAGCACACTTGCTGACAATCTGGAGTATCTGAGGAGTCCGCAGACATCGATCGAAGGAGTTTGATCAGCATCAACCATCGAAAGGGCTCTACAATGAGCTAGCACTCGTGAGGAGCCGATTTGACTGGGAGCTTCATGTGGATGATCCACAGAGACTAGACATACTATGTGGCTATATTGTGATGATCAGATTCTCCCAACGGTGATCAGATTATGACGATCGACTACCCGCACAAAGGTATTGTGTTCTGAACACAAAACAGTAAATTATTTACTGTTCGAATTTGAATTTTAAATTTAAATGCATGCATGCTGTATATCATATTTAGATCCTAGTATAAGATAAATATATGTTAATTAATTAGATTAATTAATAATTTTCACTGTAAAATAGTGATTTTGAAAAAGTTTTAAAATTACCATTTTATCCCTACACTCAAATTTCACTTCAGTACCATGGTGATCTCAGGTCAAAGGATCACATGCACTACTCCCACTGAAGAACTATCTGTTGACATGTTCTAAGGCTCCATCAGATGTTCTTCCTTCAGATCAGTTCAGTGAACTCATTCTCTAATGAGCACCTACATCCTTGTATTAGTATTACCACATAAGTGATTATGAGATCAACCATCCTCTCTATTGAGCATACATAGGATGTATCAGTCTTACTAGTATCATCGATCCTTGACTCGATGATCCAATGATTGGAAATATTTTAGATTGAGGTTATCAAGATTTTAAGTCTCACTGGCTTAATCTTATCATGGTCTTAAAATTATTATCCTAATCTATGGGGTTTATCATAATCATAAAAATATGATGCAGCAAATGATAAAACACAATACCTCATGTTGGTGCAAAAATCTGCTTACGCCAGAGAAGCTGGAGTCGCGGTCGCCATCGGGACCTGTAAAAGAAGTCTAAACCGGAGGTGGGGTTGCTCCGGCAAGACCCTCCGACGCTCAAGTCAGTTCTCTGCCTCAATGGAAATGGAGTACTCGAACGGAAATTTTAGCAGAGTTTCTAGGTAAAATGAGAGCTTATAGAATAACGTATCTGGGGTTCTCCCTTTTATAGGCGGAGGGGGTAACAAACTGATAGCGATGCCTGTAACCGTCTGGCAGTGGGCCGCCCATAGTCAGGAGAAGTTTGTTGCGAAGAGTAGTGGAGTGGACCCGTGGCTATCATCGGGGTGTGCCACGTGGAGTCTGCCATGAGGAGCGGAGCGGTATCCATTGTCGCGACTTGCCAGAGAATGGAAGAATCATGCGGTATCCATCGCAGGAAGTGGAGCAGGATCGTGGCCATTATTATGGCCTGCCAGGGAGTGATGGAACCACGTGGAATCCATCGCAGGAGGTGGAGCAGAGTCGTAGAGTGATGGAGCCGCGTGGAATCTGCCGCAGGGAGTGGAGCAGAATCGCGGCCGTTACTGCAGCGCACCAAGGAGTGAAGGTCTGCCGGCTGAAGTCCGGCTGGGGTGTCAGCAGTTGAAGTTGGGGATGGAGCCCGGCTCCCGTAGGAGTCTGGGTGGAGTCCACTTGCAGTTGGAGTTATGGGCGGAGTCCGGCTCCCGTAGGAGTCCGGACGAGGCTTACCAGCAGTTGAAGTTGGTGACGGAGCCTGGCTCCCGTAGGAGTCCGGGCGGAGTCCACTTGCAGTTGGAGTTGTGGGTAGAGTCTGGCTCCCGTAGGAGTCCGGATGAGGTCTGTCTGCAGTCGGAGTCAGGGATGAGGCCCGGCTCCCGTAGGGGTCCGGGCGGAGTCTTCCTGCAATTAAAGTCAGGGGCAAAGTCCGGCTCCCGTAGTAGTCCTCCTACTTTTGAGTTTGAATTTCGAATGAAGGAAGTACAGAGAGGTTTGCACAGTCGAAGTTGCCCCCTTTAATCCTGTGCACGGCCGCCCCCAGATATTTTGGCATTAAATGCACGCGTGCTGGAGTCTTTTCGAATCGGGGTGATACGAAGAGACCCTTCGAAATTCCTGCTGATATGCTGGCCCAGGTATGGTGCAGTAATGGCTCTGTCAGCCGTCAGCCACCTTTAGCCACCTGTCGTGGCGAGTGGGACACGTGTCGAGTGTGGGCCGGTCTGGGGGGATTCGCGATCATTATGGAGCCGGATCCCAGGGTCTATTTAAACCCATCCTTTCACCTTTAGGGGCCCTACTCTGCTTGAGAGTTCTATCTGTATCCGCCCTTTTTTTGAGAGTCTTGATTCTCTTGGCGTCTTCTTGGGCCATAGGCATCCTTCGAGTTGTCCCTGTCCTCACCCCTCTGCATCCCTCAGAGCGATCTAGGTTAGTCCCAGAACCTTCATTTTTCTTCCTACCATTTAGGGGCCTTTTCTTCGCCATTTTCTTCTGTCGTATTCCTCTGAGTTAGTCTCCTGTGACCTCTCATCCTTTGTCCCATCTATTTTCTTCGAAATCTTTAGGGTCTTCATTTGAAGGTATTCGAAATGTCTTCCGACACTTCTGCTTCCAGCGGTTCTGGGAGTTCTTCCGCCTCAACCCCCCAGGTCCCCCATTCTATAGATGAACCCGCACCTGAGACTGGGCTTCGTCCGATTTTTGCGTCGGGTGCCATTGCCTGCTCCCTGACTCTGGATGAACTCCTTCTGATAAGGATTCAGTATGGAGTTCCTCCGGAGTACGACCTGGAGCTGCCTGGCCCCTCCAACCGAGCTAGCACTCCCCCACCTGATCGTTTTTGCCTGTATCAGGAGGCGTTCCGTGCTGGACTCCGGCTTTCGCTTCTGCCCTTTGTCGCCGCCCTCTTTCGCTTCTTAGATATCTATTTGGCTTCAGTTGCTCCGAATTCTTTTAGATTTTTGATAGGGTTTCTCTCCCTTTGCCACGTAGTCGAGGTCCAGCCGTCCCTCTCTCTGTTTAGGCATTTCTATACCTTCAAGCATCACCCTTCGACGAAGGACTGGTGGTATTTCTCCCCTCAGTTTGGCAAGAAGGGGTTGCTGAAAGGTGCCCCCTCTTCAATCCACAACTGGAAGGAAAAATACCTCTTCGTCCACTGCCCGACCCTGGGGCTGGGCCTGCCCCCTTGGGGCTCTCTGAGGGACTCTGTCCGTCGGGCTCCCAGCCTGGGGGAGGACGACCTCCAGACTGCCCGAAAGCTTCTTGACTATTCTGCTCCTTCCCTTCCCAACCTTCTGAGGGAGCAATTTTTGTTCAACATCGGCCTGAGCCCCCAGGATCCTGCGAGTACTCCATCTTTTCTTTTCTCTTCTTTTCTTCCGTCCTTCTTCTTTTTCTTTCTCTTCTTTTCTTTTTTTTTTTACATGTCACTTCTTCCTTTTACACCCCATTACTGATTTCTAATTTTTTTTTTTTTTTTTTTTTTTAGGAATGGACGCCGAAGCAGCATGGATGCTCGCCAGGGGCCTCAAGGCCCACAAAAGAAAAGGTGCCGCGGCCTCCGGATCAGCAAAGAAGGCTAGGGTGGAGGAGACGAGCCTGGCCGTGCCTGTCTAGGCGGCCCCCATGATCGACGTTCCTTCGGACGCCGAACCAACGGCCCCCCGGGCCTCTTCAAGGAGTCCGCCGACTGGGGCTCCCGTTTCGGGGGTCCGCTCCATGGAGGTGCCCGTAGTCGAGAGGGGGAGGAGAAGGAAGTCGGTGGCCTGCAGGGTGGGTAGCCACCGAGCCACCGCTGACGAGTCCCTCGATTCCGAAGAAGAGCCGGAGAATCCCTTCAATGACAGGGACTTGATCAAGCGGTTGATCGACGGCTGCATTCTGCCTGAAGTCGTCGAGAGGATCGACCGCGTCGATCCTGAGCAACGGGTTTGGGGCTCTCTAGGATCCTTTCTCGAGGTAAACAAATCTTCATTTAATCAGCTATTCGACCCTTGTTCTGATCCCCTAGCAGCCCTTACAGATTGGGCACCAGCTCCTCGCCAATATCGAGGCGACGAACCGGGCGAGGAGGGACGCCATCCAGGTGGAGGAGCATCATCGGGCTGAGGTCGCTCGCCTGAAAGAAAAGGCAGCCGAAGTAGTTGCCCTCCAGGAGGCCCTGGAGAGAGAAAAGCAGGCCCGGGAGGAAGAGAGACAGACCTCGGAGGAGACGGTGAGGAAGGTGGAGGCCGAGGTCACCAACTTGGCGGAGCAAATTTCGGTCCTGGTCTTGGAGGCCAAGGTTCTTGCAGTGGAGGAGTTCAAGGCCACCACAGAGATGAGGGACCTGAATGTCAGGTTTGGCCAAGAAGCATTCATCAAGGGGTTCGAGCTCTGCCAGGAGAAGGTGGCCAGGAAATTTCTCGAGCTCGACCTCAGCTTCTTGGGCGAGGAGTCTGAAGATGAGGCCGGTCCTTCTCCTGCCGCTACTGTTGCCGCAGCCCCCCTTCCAGGGACATCGAGCTCTCCAACTCCTGCTTCTGAGGTCTGAGACCTCCGACCTTGTATCTTTCTTTTACTGCAATTTTTTCTTTCCTTTTTGTCTTTAAGAATCATTCAATCAATAAAGTTGAATTTCTCACCGTGGATGGCTTCTCTTCTCCTCCTTCCTCCTCCTTTTTTATTTTTGTTTCTGCAATGAGACGCGCCTTGACGCTTCTGTCTCTCGATGGCAGTGTCCTGCCGAGGTACTTCCCCTGCCCCAGGGGATCCCGTTGAAGTTCATGATCCAGCGACTGAAGAAGGAGGTTCTTCGTGCGACAAAAAGGTCGAAGAAGATGGAAGGCGAGCTTCGCAGGTTAAGGGAGGGTTACTCTTAAACCACCTTGGAGGCCACCCGCTTTCGGAATCTGCACGTGAAGGGGATCATGGAGTACAGCCGGAGGAAGGCGGACTTCGCGAAGGAGCTTGAGGAACACAAGAAGAGTGCCAGCGATCGAATTTGGGCTCAAGCTGCCAAGATCAGTTCTCTCAGGGTGGAACTGTCAGCTGCACAGGAGAGGATCGGCCAACTGGAGAGAAGTTCATCTCGGCTCTTGGCTCGGGCCGACGGTGATCGGGAGTGGTCGAAGAAGGTCTCTGACCTTCAGCAGTAGCTTCAGGATGCCGAGGTGAGCTATGACGTGCATCGGGCCAGTTGGCACAGGCAGGCAGATGAATATAAAGGGAGACTTAGGGTGGCGACTGACGAAGTCATCCGTCTTCAACGGCAGCTGGCTGACAGGGCTCAGCTTGCTTCTTCTCAAGATTCCAATGAACTCCAGTCCCTAAGAAGAACTGCTGAAGGGCTTTCTGTCACCCTTGGGGAGAGGTCGGCTGAGCTGCAGCAATTGAAGATCCAGCTGGCATGCGAGCAGCAGGCCGTCACGGACGCGGAGGCAAAATCTGTGGTCCTGAGAAAAAGGCATCGAGAGGTGGAGAACGAAAGCCAGTGACTCCGTCGGGCGCTCTAGGATGCGCTGCTGAAAAAGAGAGAGCTAGAAGAAGAAGTTGAAGATCTGAGGTAGTCCTGGATAAGGGGTGGAGCAGATAATTCTAGGTCGGAAGGAGCAGAGCTTTCCTAGGGCTCTTTTTGGCCTTCCGTCTTTCCATGCATACATTTTCTCTTTTGTTGTTTTGCCTTGCTTTTGTCGTTTTGCTTTTCTTCCTTTGGCCTTCTGGGCTTCGTGGTGTACATTTCGCAAATGGAATGAAAAGAGAATTTTGTGTTACCTCATCCACGTATTGTATTAAATTATCGCCCGCCGAACTTCTTTTGTCTTTTGACCTATCCGACGTTGACGTCGTTTGGAGGTGCCTAGTCGTCGACATGCTGATTTGCCTTTCTCATCATCCATGGTCGTAGGCTCGAGCTCGGTGGTCCGAACTCCGCATTACCTCGAAGGTGTCACTGTTTTCTTGACCTGTGTCTAGAGCCTTCTTAGAGGCCGGGGGTGTTTGGTAGGAACTTCCCATCTTCGTTGAGGCGAGGTTCCTTAGGTCTTTGGTGTAGTTTGTCCTTCATCTGTTTTCGATGTAGTTCGTCACTTTCCTTTTTAATTTCCCTCCTCTTCTCAGAGTGAGGGTCCTCCCTTTGCTTTTTGTGGGGTTGCGTAGAAGTGTAGAGGTGCCGCTAAGGGGCCTTTCCCCTTCATCCGATCTTGTTGGGTGGCCGGGTTTTGTCACCGTCAGGATGAGGTTCTCCTTCCATTTCTGATATAGTCGATCTCAGCTCAGGTTAGGATGAGGTTCTCCTCCTGTTCCCAATGGGGCTGTGGGGGCACATAAGGGTCATTGCAAGGGCCTCTCCCCCCATTCGGTCTATAAGAATCGGGCCTTCGACTTTGCTCATGTCAGGACGAGGTTCTCCTCCTGTTCCTGACATGACTGTGGGGGCGCATTAGGGCGTTGTAAGACCTCTCCCCCCATCTGATCTAAAAGAACTGGGCCTTTGACTTTGCTCATGTTAGGATGAGGTTCTCCTCCTGTTTCTGACATAGCTGTGTGGGCGCATTCGGGTGTTGTAAGACCTCTCCCCCCATCCGGTCTAAAAGAACCGGGCCTTTGACTTTGCTCATGTCAGGACGAGGTTCTCCTCCTATTCCTAACATGGCTGTGGGGGCGCATTCGGCATTGTAAGGCCTCTCCCCCCATTCGGTCTAAAAGAACTGGGCCTTTGACTTTGCTCATGTTAGGACAAGGTTCTCCTCCTGTTCCTAACACGGCCATGGGGGCACCTAAGGGCCGTTATATGGGCCTCTCCCCCAATCCGATCTCAAGATAATCAGACTTTCATTTTATTTATGTTAGGATGAGGTTCTCCTCCTGTTCCTAACATAACCTTGTTTTAATTGTTTGAAGGGGTTATCCCCAGTCATAACAAATCCATAACAAAAGGGAAGAACATGCAAAGTCAAAAGGAATTTAGATTCAGGGCAAAGTCGTAAGCAATACATGTACAGGTTTCTCGAGTTCCATGGTCATGGAAGGTCTGCCGAAGTCCCGTCGTAGCTTTCGAACTGGGGGAGTTTGAAGTTTGGCAGGATCGGTTCCTGCATGATCATTTGAGAAAAGGGAGGGTCAGTGCAAATATCCTCACCGTAAGCGGGGGGAGCGTGGCGGAGTTCTTCAATCCATCGGTTCATCTCCTGGAGTCTCCGGTCCAGGAAATCCTCCCGACTTTGGGTCTCGAGTGTCCTCTGGCAGAATGGGGGCAGGGATCTTCCAGGGGTGGAGTCATGATCTGATTGAGGGCTCTCCACCCTCGGGTTCGTCTTCCCGAGAAAGACGTGGCGGCTGGCCCAAGTGGCCCGCCCCACTGTCGGATTCTGGCATTCCAGTGACACCCTTTCCAGGCGCACTGATGCCTGCGGCTGCTGCTGCTGCTGCATGGCCTGCACAGCTTCAGTGAGGCCTCTGACCTACTGCGCTAGCAGATCAAATTGCTCCGCATCGACCACCGTCATCGGAGGAGGAGGCTGGGAAACTGGAGGTGAGGCCGGAGCTTGAGATCTGGTCGCGGAGGCTGTGGATCGTCGCGTGGATGCCTTGCGGGGAGGCATCGGGCAAAGACCAAGTGGGGGACTGTCGGAGGGAAGGGGAGCACGGCAAAGATGCCCGAGGGCAATCCCGTTGAGTGCTCCTTTAAGAACAAGGGTACCGTGAAGGTTCAGGCCCCTTCCTCTAGCGCCAATCCTGTTGGTATAAAAATCTGCTTACACCAGAGAAGCTGGAGTCGCGGTCGCCATCAGGACCTGCAAAAGAAGTCTAAACCAGAGGTGGGGTTGCTCCGGCAAGACCCTTCGATGCTCAAGTCAGTTCTCTGCCTCAACGAGAATGGAGTGCTCGAACGAAAATTTTAGCAGAGTTTCTAGGTAAAAATGAGAGCTTATAGAATAACGTATCTGGGGTTTCCCCTTTTATAGGTGGAGGGGGCAACAAACTGATAGTGATGCCTGTAACCGTCTGGCAGTGGGCCGCCCATAGTCAAGAGAAGTTTGTTGCGAAGAGTAGCGGAGTGGACCCGTGGCTATCATCGGGGTGTGCCACATGGAGTCTGCCATGAGGAGCAGAGCGGTGTCTGTTGTCGCGACCTGCCAGAGAATGGAAGAATTGCACGGTATCCATCAAAGAAAGTGGAGCAGGATTGTGGTCATTATTATGGCCTACCAGGGAGTGATGGAATCGAAAGGAATCCATCGCAGAAGGTGGAGCAGAGTCGTGGAGTGATGGAGCCGCATGGAATCTGCCATAGGGAGTGGAGCAGAATCGTGGCCGTTACTGCGGCACGCCAGGGAGTGAAGGTCTGCCGGCTGAAGTCTGGCTGGAGTGTCAGCAGTTGAAGTTGGGGATGGAGCCCGGCTCCCGTAGGAGTCCGGGTGGAGTCCACTTGCAGTTGGAGTTGTGGGCAGAGTCTGGCTCCCGTAGGAGCCCGGACGAGGCTTACCAGCAGTCGAAGTTGGTGACAGAGCCCGGCTCCCGTAGGAGTCCGGGCGGAGTCCACTTGCAGTTGGAGTTGTGGGTGGAGTCCGGCTCCCGTAGGAGTCCGGACGAGGTCTGTCTGCAGCCGGAGTCGGGGACGAGGCACGGCTCTCATAGGGGTCCGGGCGGAGTCTTCCTGTAATTAAAGTCAGGGGCGAAGTCTGGCTCTCGTAGGAGTCCGGACAAAGCTTAGTAGTAGTTGAAGTTGGGGATGGAGCCCGGCTCCCGTAGGAGTCCGGGCGGAGTCTACTTGTAGTTGGAGTTGTGGGCGGAGTCCGGCTCCCGTAGGAGTCTGGACGATGTCTGTCTGCAGCCGGAGTCAGGGACGAAGCCCGGCTCCCGTAGGGGTCCGAGCACAGTCTTCTTGCAATTAAAGTCAGGGGCGAAGTCCGGCTCCCGTAGGAGTCCGGACAAAGCTTACCAGCAGTTGAAGTTGGAGACGGAGCCCGGCTCCCGTAGGAGTCCGGACGGAGTCTACTTGCAGTTGGAGTTGTGGGCAGAGTCTGGCTCCCGTAGGAGTCCGGACGAGGTCTGTCTGCAGCCGGAGATGGAGACAAGGCCCGGCTCCCGTAGGGGGCTGGGCGGAGTCTTCCTGCAATTAAAGTCAGGGGCGAAGTCTGGCTCCCGTAGGAGTCCGGACGAAGCTTACCAGCAGTTGAAGTTGAGGACGGAGCACGGCTCCCGTAGGAGTTCGGGCGGAGTCTACTTGCAATTGGAGTTGTGGGCGGAGTACGGCTCCCGTAGGAGTCCGGACGAAGCTTACCAGTAGTTGAAGTTGGGGACGGAGTCCGGCTCCCGTAGGAGTCCGGGTGGAGTCTACTTGCAGTAGGAGTTGTAGGCGGAGTTCGACTCCCGTAGGAGTCCGGATGAGGTCTGTCTGCAGCTGGAGTCGGGGACGAGGCCCGGCTCCCGTAGGGGTCCGGGTGGAGTCTTCCTGCAATTAAAGTCAGGGGCGAAGTCCAGCTCCTGTAGGAGTCCGGACGAAGCTTACCAGCAGTTGAAGTTGGGGACGTAGTCCGGCTCCCGTAGGAGTCCGGGCGGAGTCTACATGCAGTTGGAGTTTGGGCGGAGTCCGACACCCGTAGGAGTCCGGATGAGGTCTGTCTGCAGCCGGAGTCGGGGACGAGGCCCGGCTCCCGTACGGGTCCGGGCGGAGTCTTCCTGCAATTAAAGTCAGGGGCGAAGTCTGGCTCCCGTAGGAGTCCGGACGAAGCTTACCAGCAGTTGAAGTTAGGGATGGAGCCTGGCTCCCGTAGGAGTCCGGGCGAAGTCTACTTGCAGTTGGAGTTATGGGCAGAGTACGGCTCCCGTAGGAGTCTGGACGAAGCATACCAGCAGTTGAAGTTGGGGACGGAGCCCGGCTCCCGTAGGAGTCCGGGCGGAGTCTACTTGCAGTTGGAGTTGTGGGCGGAGTCTGGCTCCCGTACGAGTCCGGACGAGATCTGTCTGCAGCCGGAGTCGGGGTCGAGGCCCGGCTCCCATAGGGGTCCGGGCGGAGTCTTCCTGCAATTAAAGTCAAGGGCGAAGTCCGGCTCCAGTAGGAGTCCGGAGGAAGCTTACCAGTAGTTGAAGTTGGGGACAGAGCCCGACTCTCGTAGGAGTCCGGGCGGAGTCTACTTGCTGTTGGAGTTGTGGGTGGAGTACGGCTCCCGTAGGAGTCCAGACGAAGCTTACCAGCAGTTGAAGTTGGGGATGGAGCCCGGCTCCCGTAGGAGTCCGGGCGGAGTCTACTTGTAGTCGGAGTTGTGGGTGGAGTCTGGCTCCCGTAGGAGTCCGGACGAGGTCTGTCTGTAGCCAGAGTCGGGGATGAGGCCCGGCTCCCGTAAGGGTCCGGGCGAAGTCTTCCTGCAATTAAAGTCAGGGGCGAGGTCCGGCTCTCGTAGGAGTCCGAACGAAGCTTACCAGCAGTTGAAGTTGGGGACGGAGCCCGGCTCCAATAGGAGTCCGGGCAGAGTCTACTTGCAGTTGGAGTTGTGGGCGGAGTCTGGCTCCTGTAGGAGTCCGGACAGTGCTTACCAGCAGTTGAAGTCGGGGATGGAGCCCGGCTCCCGTAGGAGTCCGTGTGGAGTCCACTTACAGTTGGAGTTGTGGGCGGAGTCTGACTCCCGTAGGAGTTCGGACAAGGTCTGTCTGCAGTCGGAGTCGGGGACGAGGCTCTGCTCCCGTAGGGGTCCGGGCGGAGTCTTCCTGTAATTAAAGTCAGGGATGAAGTCTGGCTCCCGTAGGAGTCCGGATGAAGCTTACCAGCAGTTGCAGTTGGGGACGGAGCCCGGCTCCCGTAGGAGTCCGGGCGGAGTCTACTTGCGGTTGGAGTTGTGGGCAGAGTCTGGCTCCTGTAGGAGTCCGGACGATGCTTACCAGCAGTTAAAGTTGGTGACGGAGCCCGGCTCCTGTAGGAGTCCGGGCGGAGTCCACTTGCAGTTGGAGTTGTGGGCGGAGTCCGGCTCCCGTAGGAGTCCGAGCGAGCTTTTTCTGGAGCCGGTGTCGGAGACGAGGCCCGGCTCCCGTAGGGGTCTGGGCGGAGTCTTCCTGCAATTAAAGTTAGGGGCGAAGTCCAGCTCCCGTTGGAGTTCGGACGAAGCTTACCAGCAGTTGAAGATGGGGACGGAGCCCGGATCCCTTAAGAGTCCGGGCGGAGTTTACTTGCAGTTGGAGTTGTGGGCGGAGTACGGCTCCCGTAGGAGTCCGAACGAAGCTTACCAGCAGTTGAAGTTGGGGACGGAGCCCGGCTCCCGTAGGAGTCCGAGAGGAGTCTACTTGCAGTTGGAGTTGTGGGCGGAGTCTGACTCCCGTAGGAGTCCGGACAAGGTTTGTCTGCAGCCGGAGTCAGGGACAAGGCCCGTCTCCCATAGGGGTCTGGGCGGAGTCTTCCTGCAATTAAAGTCAGGGGCAAAGTTCGGCTCCCGTCGGAGTCCGGACGAAGCTTACCAACAGTTGAAGTTGGGGATGGAGCCCGGCTCCCGTAGGAGTCCGTGCGGAGTCTATTTGCAGTTGGAGTTGTGGGCGGAGTCCGGCTCCCGTAGGAGTCCAGACGAGGTCTGTCTATAGCCGGAGTCGGGGATGAGGCCCGGCTCCCGTAGGGGTCCGGGCGGAGTCTTCCTGCAATTAAAGTCAGGGGCGAAGTCTGGTTCCCATAGGAGTCCGGACGAAGCTTACCTGCAGTTGAAGTTGGAGACGGAGCCCGGCTCCCGTAGGAGTCCAGGCGGAGTCTACTTGCAGCTGGAGTTATGGGCGGAGTACGGCTTCCGTAGGAGTCCGGACGAAGCTTACCAGCAGTTGAAGTTGGGGATGGAGCCCGGCTCCCGTAGGAGTCCGGGCAGAGTCTACTTGCAGTTGGAGTTGTGGGCGGAGTCCGGCACCCGTAGGAGTCCGGACGAGGTCTATCTGCAGCCAGAGTCGGGGATGAGGCCCGGCTCCCGTAGGGGTCCGGATGGAGTCTTCCTGCAATTAAATTTAGGGGCGAAGTCCGGCTCCCGTAGGAGTCCGGACGAAGCTTACCAGCAGTTGAAGTTAGGGACGGAGCCTGGCTCCCGTAGGAGTCCAGGCGGAGTCTACCTGCTGTTGGAGTTGTGGGCGGAGTACGGCTCCCGTAGGAGTCCGGATGAAGCTTTCCAGCAGTTGAAGTTGGGGACGTAGCCCGGCTCCTGTTGGAGTCTGGGTGGAGTCTACTTGCAGTTGGAGTTGTGGGCGGAGACCGGCTCCCATTGGAGTCCGGACGAGGTCTGTCTGCAGTCGGAGTCGGAGACGAGGCCCGGCTCCCGTAGGGGTCCGGGCGGAGTCTTCCTACAATTAAAGCTAAAGGCGAGGTCCGGCTCCCGTAGGAGTCCGGACGAAGTTTACCAGCAGTTGAGGTTGGGGACGAAGCTCGGCTCCCGTAGGAGTCCTGGCGGAGTCTACCTGCTGTTGGAGTTGTGGGCGGAGTCCGGCTCTTGTAGGAGTTCGGACAATGCTTACCAAGAGTTGAAGTTGGGGATGGAGCCCGGCTCCCGTAGGAGTCCGGGCGCAGTCCACTTGCAGTTGGAGTTGTGGGCGGAGTCCAGCTCCCGTAGGAGTCTGGACGAGGTCTATCTGCAGTCGGAGTTAGGGACGAGGCCCGGCTCCCGTAGGGGTCCGGGCGGAGTCTTCCTGCAATTAAAGTCAGAGGCGAAGTCCGGCTCCCGTAGAAGTCCGAACGAAGCTTACCAGCAGTTGAAGTTGGGAACGGAGCCCGGCTCCCGTAGGAGTCCGGGCGGAGTCTACTTGCAGTTGGAGTTGTAGGCGGAGTCCGGCTCCTGTAGGAGTCCGGATGATGCTTACCAGTAGTTGAAGTTGGTGACGGAGCCTGGCTCCCGTAGGAGTCCGGGCGGAGTCCACTTGCAGTTGGAGTTGTGGGCGGAGTCTGGTTCCCGTAGGAGTCCGAATGAGGTCTGTATGCAACCGGAGTCGGGGATGAGGCCCTGCTCCCGTTGGGGTCCGGGCGGAGTCTTCCTGCAATTAAAGTTAGGGGTGAAGTCTGGCTCCCGTAGGAGTCCGGACGAAGCTTACCAGCAGTTGAAGTTGGGGACGGATCCCGGCTCCCGGAGGAGTCCGGGCGGAGTCTACTTGCAGTTAGAGTTGTGGGTGGAGTACGGCTGCCGTAGGAGTCCGGACAAAGCTTACCAGCAGTTGAAGTTACAGACGGAGCCCGGCTCCCGTAGGAGTCCGAGCGGAGTCTAGTTGCAGTTGGAGTTGTGGACGGAGTCCGGCTCCCGTAGGAGTCCGGACGAAGCTTACCAGCAATTGAAGTTGGGGACGGAGCTCGGCTCCCGTAGGAGTCCGGGCGGAGTCTACTTGCAGTTGGAGTTGTGGGCGGAGTCTGGCTCCCGTAGGAGTTCGGACGAGGTCTGTCTGCAGCCGGAGTCGGGGACGAGGCCTGACTCCCGTAGGGGTCCGGGCGGAGTCTTCCTGTAATTAAAGTCAGAGGCGAAGTCCGGCTCTCGTAGGAGTCCGGACGAAGCTTACCAGTAGTAGAAGTTGGGGACGGAGCCCGGCTCCCGTAGGAGTCCGGGCGGAGTCTACTTACAGTTGGAGTTGTGGTCGGAGTACGGCTCCCGTAGGAGTCCAGACGAAGCTTACTGTTGCCCAGCTATGCAACCCAAGAGGGGGGGGGTGAATTGGGTTTCTAAAAATTTTAAACTTAACTAATGACTTATGAAAAATATTTGTCAATAGCTAAATGAAAGTGGAGTGTAAACTTAATTCAAGACTAACTGCCAAAAGCAAGAATGCAAGGAAATAATGAAGAGTTAAAGAGAAGCAGTTATGCACACCACAAACAAAAGGATTTATAGTGGTTCGGTGCCAACCTTGCACCTACATCCACTCCCCAAGCTCCTACTTGGGAATTCCAATCCACTAATCTTGTATTCAACCCAAATACAAACGTCGGAAACTCCGACTCTAGCTATCCCAAGCTAGACCACTTGTTTCCCGGGTACAAGCCAACCCAATACACTCCGATTCTAGGTTCGAATCAATCTTTCCTTGTTTTGGAACCCCTCCAAAATAAAAACAATCACTCAAACTGAGTAAAATAATTTATAGCATAAATAAGTACAAGAAAAGCTCCTTTAATGAGCGAATATAACTTTAAATACACTTTACTCAAGAGAAGAAGCCCCTTTTTGGATTTCCTCAAGGTGGATGAAGAATTGATTGAGCGCTTGAGGAGTTGGTAAGCTTGGATTGATGGCTTCTTGAAAGCTTTAAATGAGCTCTTGATTAGGCCTGAAAAGTTGGCTTGAGAAACCCTTTTTCAAATTCTCTCTTTTGAATGCTCTTGAATGCTCTCTTGAATGCTCTTCTTTTCCTCTTTCAATCTCTTTTTGTTTTTCACCTTTTGAATCCTTTTTATATCTTTAAGAAATAGAGAAAAATATTCTAGACTGAAAAAGAGCCATTAGACCACATTAAATGAGCATTAAAAGTACTTAAAACGGGTTAAAAACTAGCCGTTGCGGAGAAATCCCGTCACAGGGGTCGACTCATGAGTCGACTCATGCCTTAGGGGTCGACTCATGAGTCGACCTCTGTTGAAAAATACCAAAAAATAGGGTTCTGTAATTTTTGGCCTAAAACTGCAGGGGTCGACTCATGGGTCGACTCATGCCTCAGGGGTAGACTCATGGGTCGACTCACAGGTTGTGCCAAGCCAAAAATTCTGCGTGCCAAACAGCTCATTGTGCCATGAGCTGACTCAGGGGTCGACTCATGGATTTCAAACATGCATAACTTTCAAAATACAAGTCCAAAAATAATGAAATTTTCGTCAATGGATCACAAATCTTTTGTTCTATCATTTAATATTTTCAAATCAGGGTTTTGGTAAAATTATGATTTTGCCCCTGAAGAGCAAAAAGACTTTTTCAAATGAAAATTATTGGTACCCCTTCAACTGCTTTGTAATCATCAAAATCAATCTAGGGAGCAACAATCTCCTCCTTTTTGATGATGACAAAACTCTTGAACAAAAGCATCTATGTGAATCATGAATTTCAAAAGGATGCATTATAAGTGCATTTGCTTGAAAAGAAGATTAATTCTTTTGGCATGTGATACAAATGGCCATTTGCATAAATAGTTTGCCTATTTGCTTAAAGATTTGAAAATTTGCTCATTGGATTATGTGATTTTGGTGTTAGAGTAGAAAATTTGTTTTTGTTATCAGAGCAAGTTGTATCTTGAAAATTTGCTCATTCTCATTTGATTATTTAGTTTTAATATCAGAGCAAAAATAATTAAGTGTACCAATGCATGTCTAAGAATTAATTGTAAAGTATATTAGAGCATGTCAAATTTAAGATGTATCAGAGCAAGTTAAATTTTAAAGCATATCAGAGCATGTTTAAGGAGTAATTTTAAAGGTTGTTCATTTGCATTGTACTTAGCAATTTACTCATTGTATTTTTGAGCATGTTTAATAATTTTTCTTTTGATATTGTTCTTTAATTTCTTCCCAATTCATTCATTTTATTTTCAAGTCTTTTAATAATTTATAATTTTGCACTTTTGATATTGTTCTTTAATTTCTCTCCAATTCATTCATTTTATTTTCAAGTCTTTTAATAATTTATAATTTTGCTTTTGATATGTTTTTTTTTTTTTCTTTAATTTCTCTCCCTTTTTGACATCATCAAACATTGTTAACTCCCCCTCTTTTTCTGAATATGTTTTCTCTGTAGTGTTTCTTCAAACTTCTAGTGCTAATCATTAATGTTTGCTCCCCCTGAATACAGCAATCACTAACCAAAATATGCCATAGATTACCATAGATATGAATTATCAACAAAGAGAAGATATATAACCAAGAGATGATAGACACCATTACAAAGAGTAGATATATAATTAAAAGATGATTAAAAACATAGTTGTTTCAATACATATTTCATAACATAAAAGTCAGCTAGCTAATGTCATTACATGGCCCAAAAATACAGATCCTAGAAAGAACAAGAGACTAACACCTAGGATCTAGTAAAGCTCATGACTAGATGGATCGGAGTCATCAGAGATAGGGTGAGGAGATGATGAATCTCGACCAAGAGCACGTCCTCTACCCCGTCTGCCCCTGCCACGAGTGGAGGTGCTGGCACGAGCAGGTGAGCGAGATGAACTAGGAGGCTGAGAATGTTGAGAGGCCAAAGACTGGACTGAAAGAGTGAGTCTAATGGAATCAAGAACGTTCAGTGCTCTCGAAACAGACTGAAGCAGAGCAGTGAACTGAGTAGATGCATGCTCACTCGAGCCTCTGATCTCTCTCCTCAATAACTCATAACCACTCTCCAATGCACCTCTGAGCCTGCCAGCCTCTGCAGTAAGGTCTGTGACCTCAATAGTGCTCTCCTGTGGCTGAGGATGGGCCAAAGCTAAGACTTGCCCCTGCAAGTCAAGAACTCTCCCAATCAGTCTCCAAATGCTGTCCTCGAGCTGCTGAATCCGAATAGACTGATCTGAGATCAACTGAAATACAGTGGAGATATGGGGAATCAAGGTCTGATCAGATGAATCTAATGAAGTGGACCCTGGTGTAAATGTAGAAGTGCTCCACTGTCGAGAAAGCAAGGAAGCCACATGCTGAGAAATCTGCTCAATCTGATCATCAGCTAATC
The DNA here is from genome assembly GCF_000442705.2 of Elaeis guineensis. Taxonomy (NCBI): domain Eukaryota; kingdom Viridiplantae; phylum Streptophyta; class Magnoliopsida; order Arecales; family Arecaceae; genus Elaeis; species Elaeis guineensis. The sequence goes on along the minus strand of NC_026007.2, from coordinate 6,506,065 downwards.
TAAACTCTGGAGGAAGTGCTCTGCTCTCTGGCTGATGTACTGGTGTGTACCTCCTGGCAGAATCTGAAGGGCCAGCCTCTGGGTCTGAAACAAACTGGATATCTGGAGATGCTACCCTGAAGTCATGGAGAGGAGATGAGGGACCTTCTTCTTCAGCTCTGTCTTCTACTCTGTCCTCAGCTCTCTCCTCAGAACCCTTGATCCAACCACCATCAGTTTTAGTAAATCCCATGCGGTGCAGAGTGTGTTGGTTGATAGTGTCTGCGTGAGAAAGCTTAGCAGATGCCTCCCCCTCAAAACTGACTCCAAACCTCCTGAAAACTAGTGTGAGAGCCATACCAAAAGGCAGATGTGCCTTGGATCTGTTCAGTGTCTCTCTCATGGCCTCAATCATTAAAGCAGCGAGGTTTAATGGGGTTTGAGTGATCACATGAAACATTATACAAATATCTCTGCCAGAAAGGAGGTCATGCCTACCACTCCTTGGGAAGAAAAGCTTTGTCACTAATTGATGTAAGATCCTCATTTCAATTGATAAAATTTTGGCTTCCAATTTATTCAAACTTTTCGAGTAGGTTCCTCCTAGAATTACACTGATCCCCTCTTCCTTCACTGGGAGTTCCATGTAAGAATATCCCTCACAGGGCAAATGTAGTATCTCTCCCAAAATAATAGGGTCCAGACAGATATCAACTCCCTTAACTGTAGAAGTCACTGTTCCATTGCCATAATGCAGATTTTGATAAAATTCTCTAACCAGGTCTACAAAAGTAACTTCCTTGAGAGAGCAGTAAAAACCCCAACCCTGATTTTTTATCTTCGTCCCAAAGGAGAAACCTTCTTTTTCAAAGAATCTAAAATCCACATTCTTTCCGGTTTCAACCTTCCTATCAGATAGAGGGATTTTGCTAGGGCTAAGGGAAGACTGAGAGGGACCTTGAGCTGACACTGAAGCCGGAATGGGAGCAGTGGAGGACTGAGCAGCTTGCCTTTTCCTACGGACGCTTTCTTCCAGCTCACAGACCGATTTTCTTCTTTGAGGGAGCTTCATCTTTGGAGCCATTCTCACCACAACAGCAGGCAGGGAGACTCGGAGGATCAAATGGATGAGTAGAAGAAGGGTTACAAGAGGATGAAAAGGGATTTTGGTGGAGAGAAGAGGCAGTTTTGAGAAGAACGGTGGAGGCTAGGGCACGCTCCAACCGCTTCAATCAAAGGAGAAAGATGCGAAAATCTCCTTTCCCAAGCGGTGATTTGAGGTGGAGAGGAGAAGGGAGAATGTTTTGGAGCTAAATCTTTAGTTTTGGAGAGAAAGAAGATGAGGATGATGGGTCTTGGAGGGAGGAAGACGAAGAGAATGAGGGGTCGGCTCATGAACAGGTTTAAGATAAAAAGGAATGAACCCGTGGGATATTGGCCGAAAATTACAAGTTTGCCAATGGGTCGACCCTAGGGGGTCGACTCATGAATCACAAAAATTCAGAAAAAATATGACTAAATTCTGAAAAAATTTAAAATTTTGGGAGAAGGAATTTTGCTCAAAGATAGGTTGTGTGAATGATAATCTTGAGCTTTTAGGACCAAGATAGATGATGGAAATTGATTTCAAATCGATTCCTTGGAAATGGAGAAACACTTAGGCATAAGGATCAAGAATTCTTAGATTTCTCCTAATTTCACAGAATCTATCCTCGCTAAGGATCTTTGTAAAGATATCAGCTAACTGATTTTCAGTGCAAATATATTCAAGAGTTATATCTTTATTTTGAACATGTTCTCTTATAAAATGATGTCTTATTTCAATATGCTTAGACCTTGAATGTTGAATTAGATTTTTAGTTAGATTTATGGTACTTGTGTTGTCACATCTTATGGGTGTTTCATTAAGTTTGATTTCAAAGTCTTTGAGTTGTTGCTTAATCCACAAGATTTGAGCACAACAACTTCCGGCTGCAATGTATTCGGCCTCAACCGTAGACAGTGCTACCGAATTTTGTTTCTTGCTAAACCAGGAGATTAGGTTAACTCCAAGAAATTGGCAAGTTCCACTTGTGCTTTTTCTATCTAATCTACATCCAGCAAAATCAGCATCTGAATATCCTAATAAATCAATTAGTGAGTCCTTAGAGTACCATAACCCTAGAGTTTGAGTACCATTCAAGTATCTAAGGATTCTTTTAACAGCATTCAAATGAGATTCTTTAGGATTAGATTGATATCTAGCACACAAACAAACACTAAACATGATATCAGGCCTACTTGCAGTTAAATATAATAGAGAGCCAATCATACCTCTATAGTATTTTATGTCTACACATTTACCTTCATCATCCTTGTCAAGCTTACATGAGGGGCTCATGGGTGTGCCAATTGGTTTGGAGTTCTCCATTCCAAATCTTTTGAGTAGTTCCTTGGTGTACTTGCTTTGGGTGATGGAGATTCCCTCTTTTGTTTGTTTGATTTGGAGTCCGAGGAAGAAGGTAAGTTCTCCCATCATGCTCATCTCGAACTCCCCCTGCATGAGCTTAGCAAAGTCTTGACAAAGAGATTCATTAGTAGACCCAAAAATTATGTCATCAACATAAATTTGTATTATTAACATATCAATTTGATTTCTTTTAATAAAGAGGGTTGTGTCTACGTTACCTCTTGAAAAACTATTATTTAGTAAAAATTTGCTTAGCCTATCATACCAAGCCCTAGGTGCTTGTTTTAATCCATATAAAGCTTTGTTTAATTTAAAAACATGATTAGGAAAAGCATGATTTTCAAATCCCGGGGGTTGTTCTACATAGACTTCTTCAGCAATATATCCATTTAAAAATATACTTTTGACATCCATTTGAAATAATTTGAATTTCATAAAGCAAGCATATGCAAGTAGAAGTCTAATGGCTTCTAATCTAGCAACAGGTGCAAAGGTCTCATCAAAATCAATTCCTTCTTGATTATAATCTTTAGCAACCAATCTTGCTTTATTTCTTATTACATTATCATGTTCATCTAATTTGTTCTTAAAGACCCATTTTGTGCCAATTATTGAATAATTTTTAGGTCTTAATACTAAAGTCCATACATTATTTCTTTCAAATTGATTAAGTTCCTCTTGCATTGCATTAATCCAATTATGATCATTTTCAGCTTCTTCAATAGTTTTTGGTTCAAGATGAGATACAAAAGCACAATGATTAAATACATCTCTAAGTGAAGAATGAGTTTTTACCCCATGCATAGGATCACCAATAATTAACTCCTTAGGGTGATTGTGAACATACCTCCATTCTTTGGGTAAGTCATTTGTACCTTGAGGTTGTTCTTGAATTTCTTCACCTCTCTCATCCTGTTTGTCTTCTTGTTCCTCGTCCTCTTGAATTGTTGAATCTTTTAGAGTGATCTCCTTCATTCCTTCTATTAGAGGATCTGCATCATCAACACCCTCATTCCTCCTTGAAGGAAGATCGTTAGATTCATCAAAAACAACATGTATGGACTCCTCTACTACTAAAGTTCTTTTGTTAAAAACTCTAAAAGCTTTACTAGTGGAGGAGTAACCAAGAAAGATTGCTTCATCTGATTTTGCATCAAATTTACCAAGTCTTTCTTTACCATTATTTAACACAAAACATCGACAACCAAAAATATGAAAATATGCAATATTTCATTTTCTTTCTTTCCAAAGTTCATAGGGGGTTTTCTTTAAAATTTGTCTAATCAAGGCACGATTTAAAATATAACATGCTGTGTTAATTGCTTCTGTCCAAAAATATCTTGGAAGGTTGCTTTCACAAAGCATGGTATGGGCCATTTCTTCTAAGGTTCTATTTTTTCTTTCAACTACCTCATTTTGTTGGGGTGTCCTAGGAGCAGAGAAGTTATGGCCAATTCTATTTTCATCACAAAAGTTTTCAAAGTCTTGATTTTCAAATTCAGTTCCATGATCGCTTCAAATATTTTGAATTGAAAATCCTTTTTCATTAGTGATTTTTCGATAAAATTTAGTGAAAATATGAAAAGTTTCATCTTTGTGTGCTAAAAAGAAAACCCAAGTAAAATGAGAGTAATCATCTATAATTACAAAACCATATCGTTTTCCTCCTAGACTAGTGGTTCTAGTTGGTCCAAATAAGTCCATATGCAAAAGCTCTAAAGGTCTAGAAGTTGAAACAATATTTTTGGATTTAAATGAAACTCTTGTTTGTTTTCCTAATTAGCATGCATCACAAATTCTATCATTTTCAAAATTCAGTTTTGGCAAACCAAGAACTAATTCTTTCTTAATTAATTTTGAAAGAGAATGCATGCTAATGTGTGCAAGTCTGCGATGCCAAAGCCAACTTGTCTCATTAATTTTAGCATTTAAAGATACTAGGCATTGCATGTTTATTTTGGCTAAATCATTTAAATCTACCATATAAACATTACCATGTCTATGTCCAATAAATTTAATGCCATCATTAACAGGACTAGTTACAATGCATACAGACGATTCAAAAACAACTTTATATCCTTTATCACAAAATTGACTAATACTTAGTAAATTATGCTTTAAACCATCTACTAACAAAATATTTTCAATGTATTTGGAGGGAGTGATACCAATGTTACCTATACCGATGATCTTTTCTTTGCCATTGTCTCCAAAGGTGACCATCCCTCCATCCCTAGCATCAAGCGTGATGAATTGTGATTCATCACCAGTCATGTGTCTCGAGCATCCACTGTCAAGATACCATTTTCTGTTTCCTCCTTGGGATGCTAGACACACCTGCAAGCAAAAGTCAAGTTTTTGTTTTAGGTATCCAAGCTTTTTTGGGTCCTTTTTGGTTAGTCATAATGGTTCCTTTTGGAACCCATATTTTCTTTACATTTATTTTTGCAGATTTGTTAGAGAAGCAAGTGTATGATTTATGTCCTACTATACCACATTTGAAACAAGTAATATTGGTAGACTTGTTACTTAAAGAGTTTATATAAATATTTTTCAGATATTTTTGTTTCTTCAAGGGGTTATAGCCAAGTCCAGCCTTATCATACACGGCTTTTTGATTGTCAAGAATCATATTGAGTTTATTTGAACTCAAAGTAAACTTTTCTACTATTGGTTTTAGCTTGGTGATTTCATTCTTTAAGCTTTGATTTTCTTGAAGCAAGGTGGATTTTTCAATTGAAAAGTTTTCAGCTTGTTTCAATAAAGATTGATTTTTCAATTTTAGCTCTTTGTTCTTCATCTCTAGTTTCTTTAATTCATCAACTAAATCATAGAATGCTTCATGTAATTCTTCAAATGTAAAGTCACTAGGAGTTTCGGAAATTACCTCATTTTCGTGTGCCATAAGGCACAGGTTGGCTTGTTCGGTTGAGGTTTCCTCATCGGAGCTTGAGTCATCACTCGCACTCCATGTGGCCATCATGGCCTTCTTCTTGAACTTCTTGGGACCTTTCTTCAGTTGTGGGCATTCGGATTTGAAGTGTCCCGGCTTCTTGCACTCGTAGCAGATAAGGGGTTGGTCTTTCTCTTTTTCTTTGCTTTGTTCCCCTTTTGTGAATGGCCTCTTCCTCATCCCTTGTTTCCTTTTTCTCAAAAATTTCTTAAATCTTCGGGTGATGAGTGCCATCTCTTCATCCTGTTCTTCATCTTCAGTGTCATCAGTTTCTTCATCTGGTGGAGCTGTGGATTTGAGGGCAATGGTTCTTTTCTTTTTGACTTCTTCCTCTTGATGTTGCTTCATGCTTAGCTCATGAGTCATCAAAGATCCAAGAAGCTCTTCTAGAGGTAGAGTGTTCAAGTCCTTGGCTTCTTGGATGGTAGTCACTTTGGCTTCCCAAGTTCTTGGTAAGGACCTGAGAATCTTTCTTACAAGCTCACTGTTAGTATATGACTTACCAAGACTCTTTAAACCATTAATAATATCAGTAAAACGAGTAAACATTACAGTTATGGACTCATCATGCTCCATTTTAAATAATTCATATTTATGCATAAGCATGTTTATTTTAGACTCTTTTACTTGATTGGTTTTCTCATGGGTTACTTCTAACCTATCCCATATTTCTTTAGCAGATGAACAAGTAGAAATGCGATTAAATTCATTTGCATCAAGAGCACAATAAAGAACATTCATTGCTTTAGCATTTAATTAGGCCATCTTTTTATCAACCTCATCCCATTCTTTCTCGGGTTTGGTTGATTCCTCACCATCTATAATTTTAGTGGGTGTGTGAGGACCGTTCACTATGATACTCCACATATCATAGTCAAGTGCTTGTATGAATATTTTCATCCGAGCTTTCCAATAGGTGTAATTAGACCCATTGAAAAGTGGAAGTCGGTTGGTGGATTGCCCCTCGGCAAGAGAAGTGCCGACGTGGGTTGCCATAGATCTTTGGCTCTTTGATTGTTTAGATCAAAGAAGGGCTAGAGCACTGTGCTCTGATACCACTTGTTGCCCAGCTACGCAACCCAAGAGGGGGGGGTGAATTGGGTTTCTAAAAATTTTGAACTTAACTAATGACTTATGAAAAATGTTTGTCAATAGCTAAATGAAAGTGGAGTGTAAACTTAATTCAAGACTAACTGCCAAAAGCAAGAATGCAAGGAAATAATGAAGAGTTAAAGAGAAGCAATTATGCACACCACAAACAAAAGGATTTATAGTGGTTCGGTGCCAACCTTGCACTTACATCCACTCCCCAAGCTCCTACTTGAGAATTCCAATCCACTAATCTTGTATTCAACCCGAATACAAACATCGAAAACTCTGACTCTAGCTATCCCAAGCTAGATCACTTGTTTCTCGGGTACAAGCCAACCCAATACACTCCGATTCTAGGTTTGGATCAACCTTTCCTTATTTTGGAACCCCTCCAAAACAAAAACAATCACTCAAACTGAGTAAAATAATTTATAGCACAAATAAGTACAAGAAAAGCTTCTTTAATGAGCGAATATAACTTTAAATACACTTTACTCAAGAGAAGAAGCCCCTTTTTGGATTTCCTCAAGGTGGATGGAGAATTGATTGAGCGCTTGAGGAGTTGGTAAGCTTGGATTGATGGCTTCTTGAAAGCTTTAAATGAGCTCTTGATTAGGCCTGAAAAGTTGGCTTGAGAAACCCTTTTTCAAATTCTCTCTTTTGAATGCTCTTGAATGCTCTTTTGAATGCTCTTCTTTTCCTCTTTCAATCTCTTTTTGTTTCCCACCTTTTGAATCCTTTTTATAGCTTTAAGAAATAGAGGAAAATATTTTAGGCTGAAAAAGAGCCGTTAGACCACATTAAATGAGCATTAAAAGCACTTAAAATGGGTTAAAAACTAGCCGTTGCGTAGAAATCCCATCACAGGGGTCGACTCATGAGTCGACTCATGCCTCAGGGGTCGACTCATGAGTCGACCTCTGTTGAAGAATACCAGAAAATAGGGTTCTGTAATTTTTGGCCTAAAACTGCAGGGGTCGACTCATGGGTCGACTCATGCCTCAGGGGTCGACTCATGGGTCGACTCACAGGTTGTGCCGAGCCAAAAATTCTACGTGCCAAACAGCTCATTGTGCCATGAGCTGACTCAGGGGTCGACTCATGGATTTCAAACATGCATAACTTTCAAAATACAAGTCCAAAAATAATGAATCTTTCGCCAATGGATCACAAATCATTTGTTCTATCATTTAATATTTTCAAATCAGGATTTTGGTAAAATTATGATTTTGCCCTTGAAGAGTAAAAAGATTTTTTCAAATGAAAATTATTGGTACCCCTTCAACTGCTTTGTAATCATCAAAATCAATCTAGGGAGCAACACTTACCAGCAGTTGAAGTTGGGATGGAGCCCAGCTCCCGTAGGAGTCCGGGCGGAGTCTACTTGCAGTTGGAGTTGTGGGCAGAGTCTGGCTCCCGTAGGAGTCCGGACGAGGTCTGTCTGCAGTCGGAGTCGGGGACGAGGCCCGGCACCCGTAGGGGTCCGGGCGGAGTCTACTTGCAGTTGGAGTTGTGGGCGGAGTCTGGCTCCCATAGGAGTCCGGACGAGGTCTGTCTGCAGCCAGAGTCGGGGACGAGGCCCGGCTCCTGTAGGGGTCCGGGCGGAGTCTTCCTGTAATTAAAGTCAGGGGTGAAGTCCGGCTCCCGTAGGAGTCCGGACGAAGCATACAAGCAGTTGAAGTTGGGGATGGAGCCTGGCTCCCATAGGAGTTCGGGCGGAGTCTACTTGCTGTTGGAGTTGTGGGAGGAGTATGGCTCCCGTAGGAGTCCGGACGATGCTTACCAGCAGTTGAAGTTGGGGACGGAGCCCGGCTCCCGTGGGAGTCCGGGCGGAGTCTACTTGCAGTTGGAGTTGTGGGCGGAGTCTGGCTCCCGTAGGAGTCCGGATGAGGTCTGTCTGCAGACAGAGTCAGGGACAAGGCCCGACTCCCGTATGGGTCCGGGCGGAGTCTTCCTGCAATTGAAGTCAGAGGCGAGGTCCGACTCCCGTAGGAGTCCGGACGAAGCTTACCAGCAGTTGAAGTTGGGGACGGAGCTCGACTCCCGTAGGAGTCCAGGCGGAGTCTACTTGCAGTTGGAGTTGTGGGCGGAGTCCTGCTCCTGTAGGAGTCCGGACGATGCTTATCAGCAGCTGAAGTTGGGGATGGAGCCCGGCTCCCGTAGGAGTCCGGGCAGAGTCCACTTGCAGTTGGAGCTGTGGGCGGAGTCCGGCTCCCGTAGGAGTCCGGACGAGGTCTGTCTGCAACCGGAGTCGGGGATGAGGCCCGGCTCCCGTAGGGGTCCGGTCGGAGTCTTCCTGCAATTAAAGTCAGGGGCGAAGTTTGGCTCCCATAGGAGTCCGGATGAAGCTTATTAGCAGTTGAAGTTGGGGATGGAGCCCGGCTCCCATAGGAGTCCGGACGGAGTCTACTTGCAGTTGGAGTTGTGGGTGGAGTCCGGCTCCTGTAGGAGTCCAGATGATGCTTACCAGCAGTCGAAGTTGGTGACGGAGCCCGGCTCCCGTAGGAGTCCGGGCGGAGTCCACTTGCAGTTGGAGTTGTGGGCAGAGTCCGACTCCCGTAGGAGTCCGGACGAGGTCTGTCTGCAGCCGGAGTCGGGGATGAGGCCCGGTTCCCATAGGGTTCCGGGCGGAGTCTTCCTGCAATTAAAGTCAGGGGTGAAGTCCGGATCCTGTAGGAGTCCGGATGAAGCTTACCAGCAGCTGAAGTTGGAGATGGAGCCCGTCTCCCGTAGGAGGCCGGGCGAAGTCTACTTGCAGTTGGAGTTGTGGGCGGAGTATGGCTCCCGTAGGTGTCCGGACGAAGCTTACCAGCGTTGAAGTTGGGGATGGAGCCCGGCTCCCGTAGGAGTCCGGGTGGAGTCTACTTGCAGTTGGAGTTGTAGGTGGAGTCCGACTCCCGTAGGAGTCCGGACGAGGTCTGTCTGCAGCCAGAGTCGGGGACGAGGCCCGACTCTCGTAGGGGTCCGGGCGGAGTCTTCCTATAATTAAAGTCAGGGGCGAAGTCCGGCTCCCGTAGGAGTCTGGACGAAGCTTACCAGCAGTTGAAGTTGGGGACGAAGCCTGGCTCCCGTAGGAGTCCGGGCGGAGTCTACTTGCAGTTGGAGTTGTGGGCGGAGTACGGCTCCCGTAGGAGTCCGGACGAAGCTTACCAGCAGTTGAAGTTGGGGATAGAGCCCGGCTCCCATAGGAGTCTGGGCAGAGTCTACTTGCAGTTGGAGTTGTGGGCGGAGTCCGGCTCCCGTAGGAGTCCGGATGAGGTCTGTCTGCAGCCGGAGTCAGGGATGAGGCCCGGCTCCCGTAGGGGTCCGGGCGGAGTCTTCCTGCAGTTAAAGTCAGGGGCGAGGTCCGACTCCCGTAGGAGTCCGGACGAAGCTTACCAACAGTTGAAGTTGGGGACGGAGCCTGGCTCCCGTAGGAATCCGGGCGGAGTCTACTTGCAGTTGGAGTTGTGGGCGGAGTCTGGCTCCTGTAGGAGTCCGGACGATGCTTACTAGTAGTTGAAGTTGGAGAGGGAGCCCGGCTCTCATAGTAGTCCGGGCGGAGTCCACTTGCAGTTGGAGTTGTGGGCGGAGTCCGGCTCCCGTAGGAGTCCGGACGAGGTCTGTCTGCAGTCGGAGTCGGGGACGAGGCCCGACTCCCGTAGGTGTCCAGGAGGAGTCTTCCTATAATTAAAGTCAGGGGCGAAGTCTGGCTCCCATAGGAGTCCGGACGAAGCTTACCAGTAGTTGAAGTTGGGGTCGGAGTTCGACTCCTGTAGGAGTTCGGGCGGAGTCTACTTACAGTTGGAGTTGTGGGCGGAGTCCGGCTCCTGTAGGAGTCCGGACGATGCTTACCAGTAGTTGAAGTTGGTGACGGAGCCCGGCTCCCGTAGGAGTCTGGGTGGAGTCCACTTGCAGTTGGAGTTGTGGGCAGAGTCCGGTTCCCGTAGGGGTCCAGACGAGGTTTGTCTGCAGCCGGAGTCGGGGATGAGGCCCGGCTCCCATAGGGTTCTGGGTGGAGTCTTCCTGCAATTAAAGTCAGGGGTGAAGTCCGGCTCCTGTAGGAGTCCGGACGAAGCTTACCAACAGTTGAAGTTGGGGACGGAGCCCGGCTTCCGTAGGAGTCCGGGCGGAGTCTACTTGCAGTTGGAGTTGTGGGTGGAGTACGGCTCCCGTAGGAGTCCGGACGATGCTTACCAGCAGATGAAGTTGGGGACGGAGCCCGGCTCCCGTAGGAGTCTGGGCGGAGTCTACTTGCAGTTGGAGTTGTGGGTGGAGTCCGACTCCCGTAGGAGTCCGGACGAGGTCTGTCTGCAGTCGGAGTCGGGGACGAGGCCCGACTCCCGTAGGGGTCCGGGCGGAGTCTTCCTGTAATTAAAGTCAGGGGTGAAGTCTGGCTCCTGTAGGAGTCCGGACGAAGCTTACCAGCAGTTGAAGTTGGGGACAGAGTCCGGCTCCCGTAGGAGTCCGGGCGGAGCGATGGGAGTTCGCCATCAGTGGCCGAAAGTCGGAGGAGACTTGCGAGGGTTAATTCCGTTGAGAACTTCGACTGAGGGTATTTTATACCCAACGCCTCATAATAAAAATAACTAATGTCATGTAAATGAGTAGGAAGAAAATAAAGAAAAGTTCCTTCGCATCTCCATGCAATTGGCTTGTAGGGTACTATTCTTTCACTAATATATCTTGAGGAGAATGGAATTCTCTCTCAATGGACACCGCCTAGAATGCCACAACATAATGGTGTGTCGGAAAGGAGAAATCGAATCTTGTTGGATATGATTTGATCCATGATGTGCTTTTCTAGTCTACCGATATCCTTTTGGGCATATGCACTCGAGTTGGTTTGTTATGTGCTTAATAGGATTCCTAGTAAATCTATAAGTAAAATATCATATGAGATATGGACGGGATGTATGTCAGGGCTCTCTCACCTTAGGATTTGGGGGTGTCCAGCTTATATCAAATGTTTGAAAACGAACAAACTTGGAGCTAGGTCTGAGAAGTATAATTTTGTAGGATATCCCAAAGAAACTAAGGGATATTATTTCTACCTTGCTGATGAACAAAAAGTGTTTGTCAGCCTTAGGTTAGTCTTTTTAGAAAGAAAATTCTTTGGAGAAGGCATTAATGCGTTTAAGGTTGAACTTGAGAAAGTTTAACAGGTAGAACCGATACAGTTTAGTGAACCCACAAAATTGAATTTGATGATGTCAAACCCAGAATATGTTGTAGAGGCATTGTTAAGGAGATCCAATAGAATATCGCATCAAACAGACAGATACTATGATTTCTTGGTCTGAGATGGAGATCCTGTGGAACTCGATGAGAACAATGAGGAGTCGGTCACTTATATGGATGTAATGTAGAGGTCTGACTTTGATAAATAGCTTGATTCCATAAAATCCAAAATGAAGTCCATGAAAGTCAATGATGTATGGACATTAGTTGACCCATCTGAAGGGGTTAAACCCATAAGGTGTAAGTGGATCTTCAAAAGAAAGAGAGGTGCAGATGGGAAGGTGAAGATCTATAAAGCCTGTTTGATTGTCAAGGGTTGTCATCAGTATTATGGTGTTGACTATGATGAGATATTTTTTCTTTTGATAAGTCACGACAACGGACATCACTCTTTGGTAAGTCACGACAACGGACACCACTCCACTCTCTGTAACAAACTCCACGTGGCCCTGAACGGCCCCCTGACGCCACTACTCTCCGTAACAAACTCCAGGTAGCCCTAAACGACCCACTACCAGACGGTTACAGATGTCGCTGTCAATCAGTTACGCTTTCTATCTATAAAAAGGGACCCCCAGATACATTCTTCTCTAAGCTCTAAACTCTATCTCGAAACTCTATCAAAATTCCATTTGAGTGCTCCATTTTTGTTGAAGCAGAGTACTGACTTGAGCATTGGAGGGTCTTGTCGGAGCATCCCCAACTCCAGTTTAGACTTCCCTTGTAGGTTTCGATGGCGGCCGCGGTCATCTCAACTCCAACATCTCCGACGTCGGTAGAATTCTGCACCAATAGAATTGGCACTAAAGGAAGGGTGGCTGTGTCTTCACAGTACCCTTATTCTTAAAGGAGTGCTCAATGGGACTATCTCCGGTCATCTTCTCTGACATCTTCTTCTCCTTCTCCTGCCAGATCTCCACCTGATGCCTCCCCGAAAGGCATCCATCAGGTGATCCACGACCTCCGCGGCCAGATCTCAGTGAGCTCCGCAAACTCCAGCCTTGCCTCCAGTTTTTCAGGCTCCTCCTCCTCCGACAACGGCAGTCAGCATGGAGCAGTTTGACTTGCTGGTTCAGCAGGTCAGGGGTCTCACCGAAGTAGTACAGGCCATGCAGTAGCAGCCACAGGCATCAGTCTGGCTGGAAAGAGCATCGCCAGAGTTTCAGAATCCGACGACTGGGTGGGCCACTTGGGCCAGTCGCCCTATCTTCCCCGAAAAAGGGAAGCAGAAGGCGGAGAGCCCTCCGTCCGATCATGATTCCACCCCCGGAGGGTCCCTGCCTTCGTTCTACCAGAAGATCCTCGAGACTCACAGTCGAGAGGACCTCCTAGATCAAAGACTCCAAAAAATGAATCGACGGATCGAGGAGCTCATTAGACGAGGTCAGCTCGACAGATTCATCCGACGTCGACCTGAAGATAGGGAGGATCGATCGAGGGCCCTACCACGATCGGAGCCACCAAGGAGGGAAGAGCAGCCTGAAGATCGACCTCCAATTGGGATTATCAACTCCATCTCTGGAGGACCCCGATGAGGAGCAAACCTTCCGTGGCTATGGGATTCGAAAAATCTATGAATGTATTACCAATAACTTTACCTTAAATAAAAGTTTCTTTCATATTTGCATATCTTTTCTTTTGGCATGAGCTCATAACGACAGGGGGTAGCTCCTTCTGACAATCGAAACTAAGCATGTTAGAAACAGGAGGAGGATCTCATCCTAACATGAGCAAAGTCGAAGGCCCGATTACTTAAAGATCGGATAGGGGGAGAGGCCCTTACAACGGCCCTTATGTGCCCCCACAGCCATGTTAGGAATAGGAGGAGAACCTCGTCCTAACATGAGCAAAATCGAAGGCCTAGTTATTTAAAGATCGGATGGGGGGAGAGGCCCTTACAATAGCCCTTATGTGCCCCCACAGCTATGTTAGGAACAGGAGGAGAACCTCATCCTAACATGAGCAAAGTCGAAGGCTCGGTTATTTAAAGATCGGATGGGGGGAGAGGCCCTTACAACGGCCCTTATGTGCCCCCACAAGCCATGTTAGGAATAGGAGGAGAACCTCATCCTAACATGAGCAAAGTTGAAGGTCTGATTATTTAAAGATCGGATGGGGGGAGAGGCCCTTAGAACGGCCCTTATGTGCCCCCACAGCCATGTTAGGAACAAGAAGAGAATCTCATCCTAACATGAGCAAAGTCGAAGGCCTAATTATCTAAAGATCGGATGAGGGGAGAGGCTCTTGCAATGGCCCTTACGTGTTCCCACAGCCCTGTTAGGAATAGGAGGAGAACCTCATTTTAATATGAGCTGAAATTGACTGTGTCGGAAACAGGAGGAGAACCTCATCCTGACACAAATGAAGACCCGATCGATCAAGACCGGATGAGGAAGAAAGCCTCCTCATCGGCTCCTCTACACTCCCACGACCCCATTAAGAGCAGAGGAAAAACCCTCGCCCAAATATAAAAAAAAGAGGAGGAGATAAAAAGAAAAAGCGGCGAACTATACCAGTGATAAGGGAAAAACAAACTAGATCAAAGACACAAGGAACCTCATCTCAACGAGGAAGGAGACTCTTATCAAAAACCCTCAGTCTTTAAGAGGAAACTCAACACAAGTCGAGGAAAAATCGACTTTCTCAAGATAACGAAAAGTTTGGGCCCCCAAGCTCGAGCACCAAGAGGAAGCGTCAAACTCAAATGGCCTCGAAAAGACCTACGATCATGAACAAAAAGGACAAATCAACACGACGACAACCAAGAACCTTCAAACAATGTCGACATCGAACAAGATAAAAGACAAAAGAAGTTCGGTAAACAATAACTCAAAGCAAGAATAGATGAGGTAATGAGAAAAATTTCTTTTCATTTCATTAGTAAAGTGTGCATTACAAAGCCTTAGAAGGCCAAGACTTAAGGGACCTCATCTCAATGAGGAAGAAAACCCTTGTCGAAAATTTTCAGTCCCTAAGGGCAAATCAACACGGTGATGACCAGGAACCTTCAAACAACATCGACATCGAACAAGATAAAAGACAAAAGAAGTTCGGTAAATAATGACTTAATACAAGAATGGACAAGGTAATGAAAAATTTTCTTTTCATTTCATTAGTGAAGTGTACATTACAAAGCCTTGAGGCTAAAAGAAAAATGACAAGAAAAAAAAAAAGAATACATGGAAGAACGAAAGGTAAAAAAAGCTCTAAGGAAGCTCGGCTTCTTCCGACTTCGAGCTCTTGGTTCCAGTCATTATTAGGGATTGCTTTAAGTTTTTGACTTCTTCTTCCAGTTTCATCTTTCTTAGCAGCATCTCCCGGTACATCTGGTGGAACCACCGGCTTTCACCCTCTGACTCCCGAAGCCTCTTCCTTAGAACCTCGGACTCCGCCTCGACATCCTTGACCATCTGTTGCTCATAGGCCAGCTGAATCTTTAGCCACTGCAGTTCGGCCTTCTCCTATCCAAGGGCCACAGACAGTTCTTCCATGGTCCCCCTCAAGGAGCAGAGCTCGTCGGAGCCTTGTGCAGAGACGGCCTAGACTCTCTCAGACAACTGCCTTTAAAAGTGGGCAACTTCGTCGGTCGCCGTCTTGAGCTTCCTTCGACAGTCATCTATTTGCCCACACCAATCGACTCAGTAGGCATTTTAGTTTGCCTCGGCATCTTGCAGCTGCTTCTGAAGGTCGAAGAATTTCTTTGACCAGTCTCGATCGTGGTCGGCCTGAGTTGCGACCCAAGATGAGCCCCCTTCCAACTGGTCGATCTTCTTCCGTGCAGCCGCCAGCTCAACTTCAAGAGAGCTGATCTTGGAAGCCTGAGTCCAAGATTGATCGCTGGCATGTTTTTGAAGTTCCTCAAGCTCCGCCACAAAGTTGGCCTTCCTTCGAGTGTATTCCATGAGACCCTTTTTGTGGAGGTCTCGAAAGCGAGTAGCCTCCATAGTGACTTTCGAATGGCTCTTCCTCAATCAGTGAAGTTCGTCATCCAGCTTCTTTGATTTCTTCATCAAGTGACGAACTTCTCTTTTGAGATCTCGGATCATGGACTTCAAAAGGATCCTCTATGGCAAGGGAAGAGCTTCGACAGGGCACTGTTGTTGGGAAACAAGAGTGTCACAGTATAAATCAGTGCAAGAAAATAAAAGAGAAGAAGAAAAAGGAGCTCTCTGTAAAGAAGAATCCAATTTTATTGATAAAATAGTTTTTAAGTATAAGAGAACAAAGAAAAGTCGCTACAAAGAAAAAATACAAAATTAGAGGTTTCGGACCTCTGGGATAGAAGTGGAGGAGCACGGTGCCCCCAGAAGGTCAGTCGCGGTAGCCGCAGCGGTCGAAGAGGTCCCAGCTGGAGGAGGACTGGCAGCGACTTCGGAAGGTCCGGCTTCATTATCGAATGCCTCATCTAGGAATCCGAGGTCTGGTTCGAAAAACTTTCCGGCCACCTTCTCTTGGCAGAGCTTGAAGCCCTTGATGAAGGCATCCTGGCCGAACTGGACCTACAGATCCTCCATCTCGGAGGAGGTCTTGAACTCCTCCACTGCTTGGGCCCTTGCCTCCGAGACTAGGGATGAGATCTGCACTTTCAGCTTGGAGACCTCAGCCTCTACCTTCTTTCTTTCCTCCTCTAAGGTGGCCCTCAGATCGGATGAGAGTTGTCCCTCCTACAGCACCTCCTGGAGACTTACGACCTCGACGATCTTCTCCTTGAGGTGGGCAGCCTCAGCCAGGCGACCTTCCTCCGCCTGGGCTGCCTCCCTCTTGGCGTTCTTCATTGCCTCGATGTTGGCGATGAGCTGGTGTCCAATCTGCAAGAGCGGTCGGGGAGTCAATATAAAAGCTAAGGAGTAAACTAAGTAAAGAAGCAAGAAGAAGAAAAAAGTGAATTGACCTACCTCGAGAAAGGATCCCAGAGAGTCCCAGACCCGCTGCTCAGGATCAGCATAGACGATCTTGTGGACGACCTCAGGCAGAATGCACCCTTCAACCAGCCTCTTTATTAAATCCCTCTTGTTGAAGGAATTTTTCCCTAGATCTTTTCTGAGCCGTCGGCCCCCTCGATGATAGCCTTGCGATTGCGGCTCTTGCGGGATAGGGTCTTCTTCGTCCTCCTCCTTTCAGCCCCTGGTGCCCCCTCGGGATGAGCCTCTGGAGCAGGAACCTCGGTCGGGGGCTCCGTGAAGAGGCTCGGGGGACTTTGGGCTCGACGTTAGAGGGGGCATCGACGGCAACGACCACCTAAGCAAGCACGATCGAGTTCGTCTCTTCTGTCCTAGCTCTCTTCACCGACCTCGAAGTCGCGGTACCTTTTCTCTTGTGGGTCTTGAGACCCTGGGCTAACCTTCGAGCCATGCTTGTGTCCATGTTTGTAATAAAAGAAGATCGACATGGCTCAGAAATAGAATAAGAGAAAGGAAAAGCAGCAAAAAAAAAGAATATATATATATATATATAATAATGATAGTACCGGCAAGGTTAAGAGGGCTTAGGTCGATGTTGAATAAGAGTTATTCCTTCAGAAGGTCAGAGAGAAGAGGGGCTGGATAGGCCTCGAGCTTATTGGAGGCTTCGAGGTCGTCCCTTCCCAGGCTAGAAGTCCGATGGACGGAATCCCTCAGAGAGCCCTAGGAGGGTAATCCCAGCTCCAAGGTCGAGCATCGGATGTAGAAGTACCTCTCCTTCCAGTTGTGGATAGAAGAGGGGGCGCCTTTCAACAACCCCTTTCTACCGAACTGGGGGAAGAAGTACCACCAGTCCTTTGTCGAAGGGTGATGCTTAAAAGTATAGAAATTCCTAAATAAAAAAAAGATTGGCTGGATTTCGACTAGGCGACAGAGGGAAAGAAATCCTATCAGAAATCTAAAGGAGTTCGACGCTACAGAAACTAAAAAAATATTTAAAAAATGGAAGAGAGCGATGACAAAAAGTGCGAGCGAAAGTCGAAGCCCGGTGCGAAAAGCTTCTTGGTATAAACAGAAGCAGCTAGGGTGAGGAGTGCTAGCCCAGCCAATTGGCCCGGAAAGCTCCAGCTCATACTCCAGAGGAATCCCATACTGAATCCTAATCAGTGAGAGTTCCTTCAGAGTCAGAGAGCTGGGGATGGTGTTTGGTACAAAGACAAGATGAGGTTCTTCTACAGAGCTAGGGTTTTGTGGGACTGGAACGGATGAACTCCTAGAACTGCTAGAGGAGGAAGTGCTGGAGGATATTTTGAATCGAGCAAAAACCCTAGAAACCCCAAAAAAATTGAAAAAAATAAGAGATAGGATGCTCGTGGAAAACTGAATAGGCAGAATATAAAAGAGGGAAAATGGAAGAAGAACAGTAGAAACAAAATAGAAGAGAGAAGAGGAGAGTTCTGGAACTAACCTAGGCTGGTCCGAGAGGTGCAGAGATGCAGAGATGGGGATCGACTCGAAGAACGCCTAAGGCCAAAAGGGATGGAACTCTTAAGGAAGAAGAAGGGCACCAACAGGACTCTCAGGCAAAGTGAAATCCCTGGAAGAGGAGAGTGGGTTTAAATAGGCAACAGGGTCCAGCATAGTAATGATTGCGGATCTCCTCTAGCCGACCTACACTCGCTGTGTGTCCCACTCACCATGACAGGTGGCTAAAAGTGACTGGCAACTGATAGAACTATTATTGCATCGTACCTAGAGCAACGTTTCGATGAAAATTCCAAAAAAATCTTTTCGGATTGCCTCGATATGAAAAGGCTCCGGCACCAGCGTGCCAAACGCCAAAATATCTGAAAACCACCAAGTGCAGAAATCAAAGGAGGCAACTTCGACTGTGAAAATTTCTTTGTACTTCATTCGAAATTCGAACTCGAAAGTAGGGGGACTGGTGTTGGGTATAAAATACCCCCAGCTGAAGTTTGTAAAAGACCAACCCTTCCAGGGTTTTTTCAGCTTCCGACCTTGTGTAGCGTCTTTCTGAACTCTCTCGACCGTCCGAGCTTCCATAATGCCATCCAGACTTGTTCGACAATGAGCTCCTCCATTCATCCACCGAGCTACTCCAAACACTTTCTGAGCTTCACTACCAGCCAATTTTCTATAGTGATCGACTATTCTCCGAATCCCTTCCAGACTTCTTTCGGCCATGGACGACTCTACTCTGAACTTCTTTCAAACTTCGTCAATGTCCGAGCTTCTCTGATAGTGGGATTTCTACAGTAACCAGACTTCATCCAAGTTTCTACAGTGGTCGACCACCTTCTGGATTCCATCCGAGCTCCTACGAGAATCGAATTTCAGCCGAACTCCTACAGTGGATAGATCCCAGACGAATTTCGACAACGAAAGGGCTCCACCAGCCGGATCTCTACTCCAAACTTTTACTGCAAGTGGTCTACTCTGAACTTTTACTGCAAGCGGTCTACTCCAAACTTTTACTGCAAGTGGTCTACTCTGGATTCCTACTGTAAGCGAATTCCTTCCGAACTCCTATTACAGGCGGACTTCAGCTGAGCTTCTTCAATAAGCGGTCCCCATCCAGACTTCTATAAGAACTGAACTCCGTCTGAACTTCCATAGCAGATGGATTTCGGATGAACTTCTACAACAGACGGGCTCCAGCAGTTGGATTTCTACAATGGCCGACCGCCTCCGGTGTCTATCGTACCTCCCCAGCCATCAACCTTCAATAGTGTCAGCCAGACTTCAACAATGCCAGCCGAACTTCCACAGGATCCTTCAAACTCCTCCAGCAGATGAACCTCCCCAATGCCATCCGAAGTCCACTATCGGTCGACCCTCTGTCGGATTTCTCATGAAACCGGACTTCCCCAATAGAAAATCTTCGTTCGATCTTCTACAGCAGATGACTCCCGCCTGCAGCATCAGCGCTCTAGACACCCGACAATAGTAGACCCATCAGCATCCTCAAAAATATCCGAGCTTCTCCTAGATTGATGAGACAAAGAGTCATTCAGCTCCATCAGACATCCCAGCCGAGCTTCAGCCGACAGATCCGAACTCTCTGGCAAGTCACGACAATGGCCACTATCCTACTCCACTCTCTGTAATGGATTCTACATGGCTCCACCATTCTTTGGCAAGTCGTGATAACGGACACCACTCCACTCTCTGTAACAAACTCCACGTGGCCCTGAACAGCCCCCTGACGCTACTACTCTCCGTAATAAACTCTGTGTGGCCCTGAACGGCCCACTAGTAGGCGGTTACAGACGTTGCTGTCAATCAGTTACGCTCTCCATCTATAAAAAGGGACTCCCAGATACATTCTTCTCTAAGCTCTAAACTCTATCTTGAAACTCTATCAAAATCCCATTTGAGTGCTCTATTTCTGTTGAAGCAGAGTACTGACTTGAGTGTCAGAGGATCTTGCCGGAGCACCCTCGACTCCGGTTTAGACTTTCCTTGTAGATCCCGATGGCGACTACGGTCATCTCAACTCCAGCTTCTCCGGTGTCGGCGGAATTCTGCACCAACAACCCCTATCTCCCATAAGGAACATTTTCTTTACTTCCTCCGTAAGCATATCCATATACCTTTTTGGAGGTCGGAAGACCCTGCTATATCTATGAGGTGGTAGAGGAACATCAACTACTGGCTCATAGACTACGAATTTTGGAGGATCTATAGCTCTGGGCTCTTCAGAGACTTTCTCTTTGAGCTCGACTAACCTCCCACTGCCACCATCCTGGATGAACTATTTTTCTAGAAATATGATGTTTTGACTCACAATCACATTGTGATCTTATGGAAAGTAGTAGTATCTCATAGATTCTTTTGGATACCCTATAAAGTGAGCTATAATAGATCTATCCTCTAGCTTGTTCGCCATTTGTCTCTTGATATAGGCCAGACATCTCCAAGTCTTGAGATAACTCCGATTCGACTTCTTACCGAAGCATATCTCATATGGTGTGGTAGGAACAGACTTTGATGGAACCCTATTCAACAAGTAAATGGTAGTTAACAAGATATGTCTCCAAAAAAATAAAGGTAGATCAGTGAAGCTCATCATGGATCAGACCATATCTAATAGGATCCTGTTCCTCCTTTTGGATGCCCTATTGAGCTGAGATGTTTCAAGAGGGGTCTACTGAGAGACTATGATATTGTCCTTAAGATATCTCAAAAAATTTTGATTAAGGTATTCACTATTGGGAAATGTGTCCCAAAAAGCCAATCGTCAAGCTGTTGACGGTTGAGCAACCAAGTATTGTAATTGATTTGTTAATAAATAAAATATATTTGGCATTTTTATCATAAGCTTTCATCTTCTAATGAACTCCATTGTTATGATGAAGTTCTTAGGACTATTTAGATTCGATAAAGAGAGGATTTATCGATTAGTCCTTAAAACTGTTCACGACCAAATGATAGGCTGTTAATAAGGACAACAGCTTCTATCGAGCATAGGTCGCTGTAGGCCATACGGGTTGGTTGTCCTCTTAACCAAGGAGTGTGGAGACACTGGTATGGCATACAGGTGAGATGTAAGGGTACATCATCATTGAACATGATCAACTCCAGAGTATTCTACTGTCGAGAATGTCTCTGATGGGATATAGGTATAAGTGTCCCTTAGACCTGAGATCGCCTTAGTGACTTGCAAGCAACTCACTGTGCTTTGGTACTGGACTAACTGAATTTCTAATTCAGGGATGGAAGGCTTCTGGGCACAGTCAAGTACTTGCGAAGTCAGAGTGTGATCGAGATGGGATTGACCACTCCAAGAGTTGGAGAAGAATGAGTCGCTGTATTTCAATTTAGTAAAATCTTGGCTAGGGTAATCCATCAGATGGATTTGATATTTTGAAATACAATGTGGACAACCTGATCAGAGTTGACAGTTAAACTCTGGGGTGTCCTATGATCATTTTGGTCAAGGGGATGAATTATATGAAAACTATATCATCATGGGTTCTAAGGATGTTGTTCTACACATTCGACCTATCCGATCATCGGGTACCATTGCTAGATGGTCACTTCGATTGGTATAAAAATTTGTTCCTATACTACCGGCTTAGGTTCGGACCTATGAGGTCACACACATTAGAGTTCATGATTCGATCAGATGGTTGATCAACGATTAAGAATCGTTCTAGGATTAAATGATCAATACGATTGACATTTAACCCAGTGCAAGTGTTGCAGGAGGATCTATTAGCAATTCGATTGCTGATTGGCTTAATTTAATTAAGCCAATGGGCTGAGATTAAGTCTAATTAAATATGATTTAATTAGATTTGGTTTGGGCTTGATTGGATCAAGTCCAATTGATTTATTGGATAAGCCAAGTGCAAAGAAAAACTAGTCCTAGTTCAACTAGGACTTGGGTCAATCTAATTTCTAATTTGATTAGAAAATTAAATCAGATTTAAATCTAATTTAATATGATTAAATTAGGTTCTTAATTTGGTTAAGACCTATTTTAATTGGGTTGATCTAATTTTGATTTGATTTGGTTTGGGAAACCAAATTAAAATAAGTCATAAGACAGAATCCTAGTAAGACTAGGATTCCACCTTGCGCCACATAATCCTTCTCCACGCCCTCTCTCTTATTCAACGCCAATCTCCACTTATTTTGTGCGACAAATGCCCTCTCCCAGATCTCTCCCACATTTACAAAAGGTCTCCTCTCTTTTTCTTACATGGAAGGTGGTTTGGATCAAATCTAAAAGGAATAAGTTTGGATTACGAATTCTATGAGATAGAGTTTTAGAAATCCAAAACTCTTTCAATTTTGCACCGAATTTATCCAAATTTTTTTTGGAATTTTTGTGACTTTTAGGGTATACATTGTGCACCATTTTCTAGTGATCTATTCATGAAAATATGAAGGAGGTGCTCAAGAGTTGGGCGTCCCTTAACTTGTTATGTTTGGATAAGCCTTGACTAGGTGTTTGACCTAGATAAGGACTCTATCATATCTCTCTATAAAAGATGAGTTTCTTTGTAAAATTTTAAGAGAAGATATAGATTTAAGAGCCCTTTGTGCCATCCAAAAATTAGAAAGAAATACCTTTGGGTCGTGGAGATATAAAAGACGCAAGTTTGAGTGTCTAGAGAGAAAAATGTGAAGAAGAAGAGGGTCTTCTTCTAGGGTTTTTGTTTTCATATCTTTCCTCCCTCCATCTTGAGTTTCCTGAGAGTGTCTCAGATCTGAAACTCCTCCTTCTAATTTTCATCTTTGGAAGAGTCCAAATCAAGAAGGAGGTACCTGATCAACCATCAAAGAAGGATCAGCGCAGTACTAGCATACTGTGCTGATTTCCTAAAGCAGGACTTCTGATCGAGATTCGTGGGCTCATGTGGATGACTCCTAGAGGCCAGACGTGTGTGCGGCTTGCAACATCATCCTCAAGCCCAGATCAACAAGGTTAGAATGTCTAACTTGCAAGGTAATAGATCTGATCTATTGTTTAATACATACATTAGATGTAGTATAGAAACATGTTGATATGATCAACATGTAGTTCATGCTATATTTATATATTTTAATTTTTGATTTAATACTATATAATAATCATGTAATAGAATCTTAGATCTAGAGATTTTTTGATTTTAGAAAATAAATTTTAATTTATTTTAGTCTTCTGCTGTATGATCTTGAAAAAGTTTCAAGATCTAACCCTGAAACCTTAGATCTGGTTCCTACAATTGGTATCAGAGCCAGGTTCTTTATTACATGATTATTGATATATGCTTAGATTATTTTTTAGATTAGATCTAATTTATAATCTAATTATTAAATATGAAATTAAAATTTTAGATCAATCACAAACTGCAAGGTTATCCTGCTGTAAGGTTTACCCCTTACAGTGCAAAGGTTGTCCTAGTTTGTGTAGATCTATCTTTAATCATAAATTTGTTAGATATGATCTAGATTAAATTTATGATTTATTAGATTTAAAAAATATTTAAATCTGAAATAAAATCTCTTTGTTAATAATTTTTGTGCAAAGAAATTGTTTAAAGTTGAAATTGTTTCAATTACATGAACCTGTTTAGATTAGATCTAAAGTAGTTTCATGCTTATTTCACTTGCATCTTGATTATGAATCAAACATGCAATATGGTTGGTAGAATCATATTGTAAAATTATTTTACAAATATGAAAATTATTTTTTGAAAAGCCAAACCCAACCCTCAGCCCAAAACTTAATTAAGAATTAAGAAGTTGTTTGAATAGGTTCTAGGATTGTGAATTGAAGAACCTAAGACACAAACCATAACACATTGGGTTAATGGGTTAGCGGGAATTAGGTCCATTAATTGGGTTAGACCTATGGTTAGATTGAAGATGGACTTAATTAGAGAATTGACTAAATCTAATCAATTGTTGTCTTAGATTAGGTCAAGGATTCTCTAGATCAATTACAATAGTTGTAGTTGGTCAAGTCCATGTCTTTAATGAGAACCAAATGGACTTGATTCTTGGCTAAGCGGTCTAGCACGAACTGTTAGGTTGATCTAATCGAAACTAATTAAACCAGTTGGTGTCTAAGGTAAACCAGACCGGTGGTTTTTAATTGGGAGCCCGCTTACCTGGCCATTTCTGATGGTGTCTAAGGCAAGCTTTGGCAGACCCTCCCACTGATCGAACTTACTTGGCCTCTTGGTGAAATTATGTTTTGATCGGATCACTTGACTATTCGAGCTGACCCATGTCAGCTAGGTAAATTAGTGTGACTGATTTAGGTGCTCCTAGACCAGCCCTGGTCTCCCTTAAGCTGACTTGGTGAAGCCAGTGGGAGGATCATGATAAGCTGGTTCATCTGACTTCATCCTCTATATTATTTAAATCCTCTAAAATTATTAGGTCCTTAAAATGATAAAGTTATGGAGATAACTGAATCATAGCCTCCCATTAAGGTGTTTGATAATGAGTCCATTAACTCAATAATCATTGCAGACCTAAAGGCCTGGTGCTTGTTGACTAATGGAATTATCACTCATCATATGACGACTTGGAAGTATCTCTCTAATGGTGGTTAGGTGAGCCAACCAAAGTTGGGCTTAATCATTCGTTGGTTAAATACACCAAGTATGATCATGTTAATGGTTGGACCTAACCGGATCCTTACAGTGGAGGCCAAAGCCTACTGATTAGGTTTCTGGGGCAAAATTAAAATTACTAGAAATTGTTTAGAGAAACAATTGATTATGAACCTACCCTTAGATGTACATGGGTTGACCAACCAAAGTTGGGCTTGTGTGCAGTCTAAGTGGATTCTAGTACCCGCTAAGGAATTAGGGTAATTCCTCGAGTTGGAGGTAGAGGCTACCAATTCGAATAAAATAGTGGGAGAAACCTTTTGATTAAAGTCCAAATCTTTAGGTTTAATGAATCAATTACTAATTAAGTTATGGTTCTCCTTTATGCAAATATGGCCACTCCCTATCGCTCCGATCATTGTTGGACAATGATAAGTTGGTGGGACCCAACTTCGGTAGCTGGTACCGAAAGTTGAAGATAGTCCTGGAGCATGAATGGATCCTATATGTGATAATGGATCCTGCACCTGAGGAGCCAGCTGCACGTGGAACAGTCAAAGATACTTACCAAAAGTGGCTCAGTGACCGGACCATGGTGCGCTGTATCATGCTGGCTGTCATGAGCGATGAGTTCAGTCACAGATTCGAGATGGCTCAGCCAAAGGACATGCTTCAAGTGTTGGAGGATGCCTTTGGCACACCCGATGACATAGAGAGGTACAAGACTAGTTGTGCCATCTTCAATGCCAAAATGTGGGATGGTGCCTCTGTCACTGATCATGTATTGTACAT
>NC_026007.2:5623568-5674191 GCF_000442705.2 Elaeis guineensis | reverse complement strand
TTGCAAATGAACACATATCCTGACATAGGCTTTCTATCATCAGGATCAGACATGAAGTCTGAGTCAGTATACCCCTTGACTTGCAACTCAAAATCTCCTCCAAAGATCAAGAACAAATCCTTAGTTCTTCTTAAGTACTTAAGGATGTTCTTCACATCTATCTAGTGCTCCTCATCTGGATTTGACTGATCCTACTTGTGACACTCACAGCAAAGACAATATCAGATTGAGTACATAGCATGGCATATATGAGGCTTCCTATGGTCGAGGCATGAGAAATCCTACTCATGCACTATACCTCCTCAGATGTGGTCATACACATTATCTTGGAAAGCTTAATACCATGCTTAAGAGGTAAAAATTCTCTTTTAGAATTTTTCATGCTGAACGTCTTCAGTATTTTCTCTATGTACAGCTTTTGTGATAGGCTAGCATCCGTTTAGGTCTATCCCTATAGACTTTTATTCCGAGAATATAGGATGCTTCCCCTAGGTCTTTCATGGAGAATTTCTTGGACAACCATCTTTTGATCGTGATCAGTATGAGAATATCACTCCCAATAAGGAGGATGCCATTCACGTATAATACGAGAAATGTTATTACGCTCCCACTGATCCTTTTATATGTGCATAGTTCTTCTTCATTTTTGATGAAATCAAACGATTTCATTGCCTCATCAAAATGATGATTCCAACTCCGAGAAGCTTATTTTAATCCGCATATAGACCTTTATAGCTTGCGGATCTGTGATAACTATCACCAGATATGAAACCCATAGGTTGCTCTATATAGATATCTTCCTCAAGATATCTATTAAGAAAGTAGTTTTCACATCTATCTGCTAGATTTCATAATCATAGTAAGCTACAACAGCAAGCAAAGTGTGGATAGATTTCAGCATAGCTACGGACAAAAAAATTTTCTGATAGTCAATGTCCTTAACGCTAACTATAATCTTTAGCCATAAGCCTAGCTTTATAGGTCTCTACCTTACCATCAGGACCTATCTTCTTTTTGTAGATCCATTTACACCCAATGGATACAATACCCTCAGGTGGAACCACTAAGGTCCAGACTTGGTTCGAGTGCATTGAGTCAATTTCTAACTTCATAGCATCTAACCATTTTTTGAAATCGATGTCAAATATCGCCTCATCAAAAGTATTAGGATCATCTTCATGACCCTTATCTTCCATAAGGAATATTTCCTTTACTTCCTCTGTAAGCATACTCATGTACCTTTTAAGAGGTCAGAAGACCCTATTAGATCTACGAGATGGTTAAGGAACATCTACTACTGGCTTATGGATAATGGATTTCTGAGGATCTATAGCTCTTGTCTTTTCAAAGATCTTTTCTTCGAGCTCAACTAACCTCCCACTACCACCATCCTAGATAAACTATTTTTCTACGAATATGGCATTCCGACTTATAATCATATTGTGGTCTTGTAGAAAGTAGAAGTAGTATCCCATGGATTCTTTGGGATATCCTATAAAGCAAGCTATAATAGATCTATCCTTTAACTTATCCGCCATTTGTCTCTTGACATAGGCTGGACATCCTTAAGTCTTAAGATAACCAAGACTCGACTTCTTACCAACCATATCTCATAATGGTGTGGTAGGAATGGACTTTGATGGAACCCTATTCAATAGGTGAATTGTGATTAACAAGACATATCCCCAAAAATATAAGGTAGATCAGTGAATATCATCATGGACCTGACCATATCCAATAGGATCCTGTTCTTCCTTTGGATACCCCATTGAGTTGAGGTATTCCAGGAGGCATCCATTGAGAGACTATACTGTTGTCCTTAAGATATCTCAGAAATTTTTGACTAAAGTATCCATCTCCTCAATTAGATCGAAGAACCTTAATGGGTTACTAGTTTGTTTTTCAACCTCATGTCTGAATTTCTTAAACCATTCAAAGGCCTCAGACTTGTGTTTCATCAGATATACATCTCCGTACCTAGATAGATCATCGATAAAGATAATGAAGTAGGTATAACCATCCCTGATCTGCACATCAAATGACCCACACACATCGGTGTGTACCAGAGCAAGTAACTCAGTGGCCCTTTTCTCATGGCTTACAAAGGGTAACTTAGCCATTTTTTCTCAAAGACAAGATTTGCAAGCTGGATACGACTCTGGGTTAAAAGAGCCAAAGATCCTATCATTCTCCAGTCTGCTTATCCTGTCCTCTCTAATATGACCTAGTCTATGATGCCATAAGTACTTCTGGTTAATTTTATCTCTGGATTTTTTGGCCTATGGCACTCACATTTACTCATTTAAGTTCACATTCGCATCAACATGCAAGTGATAAAGACTATCAATTAAAAGACCTCATGCAACAAATTTATTTCATAAATAAATAGAATAAAAGTCTTTATTGAAACTAATTTTAAAACCTTCTTGTACTAGCACAGACATGAAAATTAAATTCTAACTAGCTACAGAAACATAATAACAATCTTTTAAATCTAATCTAACACCAGATGGTAATCGAAGAGGGAAAGTACCAATGATCTCTGCAGTAACTTTTGCACCATTGCTGACCCGAAGGATCATGTCATCTTTTCTTAACCTCCTACTTTTTATTAG
Organism: Elaeis guineensis; assembly: GCF_000442705.2. NCBI lineage: Eukaryota > Viridiplantae > Streptophyta > Magnoliopsida > Arecales > Arecaceae > Elaeis > Elaeis guineensis. The sequence continues at coordinate 5,671,576 of NC_026007.2, read as the reverse complement.
ACCCTGCATTGAGGTACATATATGAGAACTCAAGCCAGAGTCTAATAGCCAACTAGAAGTGAAAAAAATCGTAAGGTTAGATTCAATTACGAACATATCTTCAGAAGGTTTATCACTCTTTTGATCTTTAGGCTCTCCAGATATTTTGGACAGTTTCTCCTCTAGTGGCCTTCAGCATGATAATGAAAATATTTTTTCTTTGCTTCAGCCTTACTAGAAACTTTTTTCTTTGGCCTATTCTTCTTTTCTGCTTCTTAATAGATTTTGTCTTCTTCTTCTAGTAGACTTTCTCTTGGAAGAAGTTCGCTCCATAATGAAAATAGTACCCCTTGAACTCTTCAAGGTTCCTTCTGTAGTGACCAACATATTGACCAATTCAGATATAGTGCAGTCAAGCTTATTCATATAAAAATTTATAATAAATTGACTATATGAACTTGTAAAAGATTGAAGAATCAAATTCATCTGCAATTCTTTTTATATTTTAAGCCTGAACTTCTCAAGCTCCTCAATATCTTTGATCACTATCATACAGTGCTCATGAACTGACTATCCTTCGTGCATCTTCAAATTGAAAAATTTTTTGAACACCTAAAAGCGTGCTGTATGGCTCTGCTCACCATACAACTCTTGTAGGTGAGTGATCATAGCCTTGGCAGTAGGCATATGCTCATGCTAACTTTGCAATTCATTTGACATAGATGCCAGCACATAACACTTAACCCGACTGTCTTCATCCACTTCTCAAAAGCAATCCTTTGCTCAGTAGTAGGATGGTTTAGTAACACTATAGGTTCTTGATCGAGTATATGACATAGTTTTTCAGAAGTCAGGACAATCCTGAAGTTTTTGAGTCAATCTTTATAATTTATACCAGTCAAATGATTGATTTCAAGGATGCAGGCTAGAGGGTTTGAGGCTGACATTATTTAACTGTGAGAGTAGAGATTCTAGTTAGACTTTTGTACTTAATATTATATTTACTTCTAGAGACTTTAAGATGTAAATAATGACTCTCACTAATTTATCGGATCCCTCCACTCTTCGAAAAGAAAATAAAAATTTTAACGCGACAAAGGATTCTTAGTGGGTGCTGCAGTCCCACCGATGACATGCACCTCACCTAACAATTATTGGTAATATGCACACAGATGTGTGGGCAACTCTTTACCCAAATACTTCTCTAAGCATGTTGCAATGACTTGGTCTCTAAGTCATGTGGGCTCACCTAACAGTTATTGCCCACACTTCTTAGTTAAGCCCGACCCACCATTCACAAGTAGATGTAAGGCCGTCATTGGGTTCCTCACCTAAGAGTTATTGGGCCCAACCCCATTCTTATCCTAGAGTAACTCTTTGCTAATAGAGTGGTTGTATATTCTCAATGCAACTGAACCACTGTGACTAACCGAGAACAATCAACATCGGTAGCATGCTCGCATATCTACAACAGTGGAAGACCTATGGACTCAATATTAATGGAGAGATTTAGGTTTAGGTGTTATCTAATTAGTCATCATATGATCGATCTAACTGGTATGGGCTAAACCAAACCGCTAAGCAACCTTATTGAAGACTCAATATTCCAAATTGACTAGATAAGTGGAGATCGATGGGGGGTCCCCCTGTTACTTTTCTTAGATACTAATAAATTGATCAGGTAAGCAAATAAAACTAATTAAATAACCATGTCTCAATTACTTGTCTGAGATATCAATAAGTCAATTTGTTCAAACAGGTTAACTCTAGCAAATCGGGCTCAAATTATCAAGCAAATTGGTCCTTAGGTTAATCGATTCTACATATAGGACTCAATCAATTTGATCAACAATAATTGCATGATCATTTAACTTAATTGATCTGAGCCTAATCAATACTTGACTTGATTCGATCAATTACCTAATCAAATTAAACTCATATGACTCAAATCAAAAACTTTAGATGTAATTCTATTACATGACCTAATTTATTATTTTTCCATAACCAAAACCCTCATGCATAAATATTAATTTTAAATTCTAAAATAAATTTTAGATCTAAATTTTTTATATAAAGTAAGATTTAAATCATGAAAATAATTTTAGATTTAACATATAAACATATATCACATATATGCATTAAGATTCAGATCTAAATAAAATTGGATCTACTACATGATATCATATATCTCATATACTAATTATAGATCATATCAAAAATAATTTTATGATCTAAATATGTAATCATATATCATATATATGAATCAAAATTTAGATCATATAAAATTTTAAGTTTTATGCATGCATCTATGTATCATATAAACATGAACTAGAACTCTTTCTGGATCAAAATTCAGATCTATACATGCTTTCACATATCAAATATATATTTTAAAATTAAATCTAAAATTAAATTTTAAATTTAAAAATTGATCTATAATCTCATGTATCAAGAAAAAATCAGATTTTAAATTTTTTTTCAAAACATGTATGACAATTTCAGCAATATGAAATCCGTGGCTCTGATACCACTGTTGGAATTTGAGGTTGGGGCATGCATGTGTATTTCAAAATTTTTTTTCTAAATACTACAGTAAAATATAAGATTAAAATATCTTTAATTTAAATCATGCATATATAAAAATATAAAACCACAAAAATCTAGTTCATGTGTTGAAATTGACGTATGCTGAAATTTAGATTGTGATCAATTCATATATCTGTTTCGCAATCTCTTTCTTCAAATCTGAATCTAAAAAAAATTTTTTTTTTAGCCGTACAAGTATCTGACCTCTACGACTATCCAGTTAGGATCAACCCTCTTCAAATTAAATTTTTTCTCTAAGAAAATTCAGCCTGCTGAATCTAAACAAAATCTGGATCACGATCAACACTTGATCTCTTTCTTGATCTTCTTCTTCTCTTACCTTTCTCTTTTTGCTTGTGCTACTATCAGCAGGTGGAAACCAGTGAACAAAAGAGGCCAATTAGCTTTGGGTGTGGAACAATGTGGGACGCCCCCAGTGAAGGGACGTATGGATGTCCAAGGGGAGAGGAGAAGGGAGAGGAAGAGAGGACGTGGGGGGTCTTCTTTGTAGTGTGTGGGGTGTTGGTTGGATGCTCTAGGGATCTTAGGGAGGTCTCCTTAAATAGGCATGAGGATTGAATCCTATTCAATCTCATAATATAAGTTCTACTTGCATTGGATTTTCTAATAATTTAAGTTATCCAACTTACTTTAGGAGACCCTTTAGGCACCAATAATTGGAGCTCTTGCATCCATTATTTCACACCCCAAAACACACCCAAGGGATGCCCCATATAAGATCAAGAGGCTCTCTAATCATAGGGCACGCCCAACTTGATCCAATCAAGGTGGCACCCATAATAACTATCAAGAAAATTAATAAGGGACTTGCACTCTTAATTCAATTGATCCAAAACCTTAGACATCCAACAATTAGAGTCAAATGAATCTTATTCATGCAAATTATTAGTAGATAATTAAGTTTAAATTATCTTATCAAATAAGAAATCCAAATGAAAAGAAAATTGAGTCCAACCATATGCTAGCAAGGTTATCTTGACCCAATTGGATTTTTCCAAACCCAATTGACACTTCATAAGCTCAATTGCTAATTTCAGACCTAATTTCTTTGTTATGTGACCCCATAGGTTCAATTTTATCTAGTAGTGAGATATACAATGATCTCTATCAAAGTATCATTAAAATTTTTTCAATGGATCAAAATAATTCTACTCTAATTCATCAATGATTGTCGATCCAGAACAATCCTAATGAGCTCTCACAATCCACCAGTGACATCTAGCAGTATATAGTGACAATCCAGTAGAACTGAAATGAACCTTTAGGTATAGTTAATGTGTGATTTAGTCTCTCTATTGTGAATCTCAACTTGATGGCAGATCATGCATAAATCGTCAAACCTCAACATCAGTCATGTGATAGATTCGATTAGCTCAAGTTCAATTGTAATTTCTATGAAAACTCTTTTCCATCAATCACACTACTATGGCTATAGATTCTTGAACTTGGCCTTTCAAATTTCATAGGACTACTCCTTTCTATCAAGGTTGATAGATCACATCTTGATGTGCATCCTACTCCTATAGTGGACCAATTGTCACCAATATCTACTACGAGGGCTCATTGAGATCCATGTTTATGTGTCAGTCAAACTTCAGTAGCCTCACTGTGAGCAGTAGTACAATCTCAGGTCAAAAGATCATTTACACAACTACAGCATCGAGATAATCACTCACGATTGAATAGAAATTCAATTGATCTCTCATATGGTCATGCTCAGTACTAATTATTCTCTAACAACATCCGCACTCATCACCCAGTGTCTTTACACTGTAGACTAGAGATCCATCTATTTTGAAGGAAGTGATTTGTACGTCAGTCTAATCGGATCGATCACCATCCTCATGATAATCCTATGATCGAGAGCATTTAAGAATTAAATATATATCTCTAATTCTCAATACCTTGAGAATATATATCAAAGGTTAATTCCATAGATGATTCAAGGCACATCATACTTGAATGAAAAATAAACTTACCCTTTTGTTGATCAAATCAATGTATTAAGTATAAAATTATATCTTAGATTTATTATAATATATCAGCCATATTGGCTTCTAAGACATACATCTAACAAAGCCCATCCCCCTTGATGATTCTATGACTCTACCCCTAGACAAACCCTTGGTTAATTGATTTGTATATTCTTTTCAGACTTGATAAATTTTAAAGAAATGACATTTCTTTTTCTGAGTTGTCTTATAAATTTATGATGAATTCAAATATGCTAGTCCATCTTTTTATTAGTACTTTGTTAATTATTCAGTTCAACCATAGTCTTATTATCCCAATGGATTGATATGGCTAGAACTATTTTAGGTACTAAAGGAAGTTCTAAGATTATACTTTTAATCTACTCCACTTTAATATACATGGTATGCAGAGCAATCAACTTAACCTCTATGGTGCTCTGACATATAAAGATTTGCTTGAAAGATCCCCAAGCTACAGCATCACCACTGAGAAGAAAAAGATATTCAGTAATTGATTTTAGATTTAAAAAATGTATTGAAGTTAGTCATATGATGGATCTAATCAAAATTTACATAACCAAGCCTATTATGCCAAACACAAGCTTCAAGAGTTTTAGACTTATATGTTTGAATGGTTAATTAATGACTTTCAATAATGCAACGCTAGGTTTTGAAATAAATGCAATAAAAAATAATGATAACAGCAAAAGTAAATATTTTATCAAAAAAAAGTAAATAATTATACTAAGAAATATAACAAATAGAATAACTATATGATTTCTACATGCTTTTCAAAGCACCAATAATAGGTAATTTGAAAGAACAACTAATAACTTGCATAGTTTTCAAAGCAACCAAAATTTCTGCACAGTCTTGAAGATGCAAAAAATTTCTGCACAAATGTTAAAGATAGAAAAAATTCTACACAGAATTTAATGCCTAGAGAAATTAATTTACACAAATTAAAGTTGTATAAAACTCTATAGCAAATTTTTACACTACTTTTTAGATTTGCAGAGACTTTCAACACAATTTTTAAAGTTGTTGAAAATTTTGCAACAAATTCAAATAGTAGAAGATTTCTATATTATTTTAAAAAATTATAAAAAATAGTTTGCATCATTTTTGAAGCAAATAAGTTTCTTAAAAAATCTAAATTTTATAAATGACTCTTCAATAATTGAGTTAAAATTTTTTAATCTTATATGGATAATGCAAATCTAGTTTTATGCAATTAGATTCAATAAAGAACTAAAAATAATTTCTAGTATAATTATTTTTTAGACTATTAGAAACTAATCGACTAGTAATTTTGTTTATTGATTTTAAGATAGTATTGTAAAGAAATAAAGTAACAGAAGATTAAATAGAGCTTGCCTAGATCGAGGTATGTGAGAACACTGTTCTAAGAATATGATTTGTCTTTGGCATGCCGATTTGCGATGATCTCATCCCCAAAGTATAGTAATCTGATTTAGTTTGATCCTCCTCTAATGAGCATAATCATTGAGCGACTTGACCTAAAAGATTCTTTTAGATGTCTATGTTGGGATTCAGATGCACAGTGAAAGATAAGATTTTAAAATTTTTACATTCATTCAATAATTAAAAAATTATGATTTGAACCCAAGCCTTAGATAACCTTGATGATTTTAATCAAACACAAATTGAACAACAATAAAAAAAAAGAGAAGAATGTAGATACCTCAAGGAAGATCTTAGGTTGTTTGTTGCTTGTTTGATTTCCTAGACACCCAATCGAATGCCCTCCAATGATAGTCCACACAAGAATTGATCAAGAATCTCTCCCTCAACTCCCTATAGATGAATACTATTGGGTTCTAGTAGCGCAACAGAAGAACTGATATTTAAAATTCTCATTCAAAATATCCTAGTGCACCAAAACCCTAATACCCAGAAATCCTTGATAATAGCAATCAAAGCATGAATATAGAAGAAGTATTAGGAAGCATATCTTTTGAATTCTAATTTGATGAAGAATTATTTTTACTTGGTGCCCAAATATTCAGCTTCCAATGGTGATCCACATAGGAATCAATCCAAGGACAGCGCTCCTCCATCTTGCTTCAAAAGTTCTAACTCTTAGAACTCGACCAGCCATCAACTGATCAGACCCTCCTCCAGACTTGAGTTTGGATCTTTCAGAATCTCCTTCTAGCCTTGATCTCCTTCTTTAAGATCTTTTAAACCTTTAGAGCTATTAGGAATAGGTTTATCATAAAAGAACAAACCTTATTCTAAAACCTAAGGTTGTAAAAAAGGGAGAGAGGGAGTGGATAGGGTTGTAGGAACTGAATGACCAACCCTATCTACTGCCCCCTATTTATAGAACTAGAGGGGGTGCCAACCAAGAAGTCACTTTCCATTTTAATCATCATATTAGATAATTAGAGTTCCTTCAAGCAGAAGGACTTATCTGGTTTCAGATACAACGATTCATTCTCCCACACACGCATGCCCAGTGAGGGATGCTTTGGCATCCATTATGAATTCAGATTGAACCAAAACCTGTCATGTGGCAAGTACATTCAAACTTGATTCTAGATAACTAGATAAGCATACAAGAGGCACCTCCTTCTGCTTGAAGCAGGACTCTTAAGCTCCTCTTCATGTGATCTGCAGATCACCTTACGCATGCCAACAAAAATAGGGCATCCCATGCCTATTCAAGGCCATTTTCACACTTTAAAACATATGCCAAAGGAGATTAGAAGCTGATCTCCTCATCCTAAGGTCAAAAACCCAAAGCAGAAGGACTCTGGTCCTTCTGCATGCTAAAAATGAAGTGGGTGTGCACCCCTTCATAATTAGCGCCAAGAGTCCATAACCACTTGGACTCTTGGTTCCAAAATATGGATAAGGGCTTTAGGTCCCCCATTTTGGGCTACCTCTAAGTAGTTTGACCTAATCCAAATGCTCACCAAATTGGATTAGCCAAATAGTAAGGTTTGAGATCAAATCTGATCTCTCAAGGAGTTAGGGTTAGCCACACATGCTAGCATGCTTACCAGCTATTTGATTGGATCCATAATTTCAATCAACCATATCAAATAGATCCTTGGCCAATTCTTTAATGTGTGTGATCCATTGAATTTCACATCTAACTGACAGTAGGTCTAAGTACAAGTTGATCTAATTTGATTAGAACCCTTTCTAATCGATTAAGGTCCAAACCATGCAAACCTGAGTTCAGCAATTAGAACCCTTTCTAATTGAGGATCAAATTAAACTCTTTAATTCAATCAAATCTACAAATCAAGAGTGATGTCTAGCAATGTATCATGACTATCCAAAAGATGCAAAATTTGATAAAAATATCAAATATATCCTTCGATAGTAAGTTATCGTGCAATTCAATCCTTCGATCATCCCGCATTCCAAATATGTTCATGAGTATAGAATCATGTGAAACTCAAACATATATTCTTATCGATTCTCTATCAATCAATGATGACATTGATGAAGCATTAGAAATTTTTTCTAATCTTCATACTTCTTTGGTCAAGAACTTTTTGAGTCATCAAAAGATGAGAATGCGCAGGATGATATCTCCTCTTACTAGGAGTGATCGATTCCTTATTGACCGACTTACGACCTTATATACACTTCACCATATCCAAAATATCTATTACATATCTTTATGCCATGCATAGGTTAAAGGGAAGAAAAACTGTTTCTCTTCAGAAGGCCTAGGTTACATCTAAAAATTTTTCTATTCATCTACATGATTAAGGATCAAATCTTTATTTGAACAGTAGTAGAACCAGAAATTAAATCTCAAATAATCTGATATAAATCTTTGCGGAGGTCTGGATGTGCAGACCCTCTACTTTGCATGCATATCAGACACTGCAGGAAAGCAGGATAAACTCTGATCTTTGCAACCCAATCAAATAAGGGAGCAGATGTACTGGTGTGACACCTCACACCAATAGGTGGGATGCTCAAAGAGAGCCCATGCCCAAGGGAGAAGGGGCAGCAATAAGGGGAGAGGCCAAGGAAAAGAAGGGACCTCTCTCTCTTCTCATGCCTCTCTCTTTTTCTCTCTTCTCTCAATCTGATTTGTTTGCTATGCATCCATAGGTAAAGATCCTCTCTATTTATAGATGAATCTCATAACCCAATAAGTATAGAAGTCCTAACTCAAATCTGATTTGAATTAGTTTAATACTCATGAAAGAAGGATTCCTACATGAGATAGAATAGCCATCAATATGACAATCAATTTGCACCCACTCCGTCACCCACATGGGATGCCCCAAACTAGCACCATTCCAGGTGTTGGTTGGTCCACATGAGAGAGAAATCTCAGTGCAAGTAAGAATTCTCATATCTCATCAAAATGGATCTGATTCGAATCCAATTCGAAGCTGGTTTGAAATAATTTTAAAAGACTGTCAATCTCAAACTCTTTAGGACTTTTATATCAAGTCTAACTTAGATTTTTAGATTCAATTAAGCTTAATTAATTTAGATATAATCTAAAATTAATTAGTACTTAAATTTAATCTTTCATATGAAAAAATAGTACCCTACAAGCCAATCGCATGGAGATGCGATGGGATATTTCTTTATTATCTTTCTGCTCATTTGCATGATATTAGTTATTTTTTTATATGAGGTATTATATTTTATCACTTACTGTATCTTTTTTATATGATTATGATAAACTCCATAGATTAGGATAATAATTTTAGGGCCATGAGAGATCATGCTGGTGAGATCTAAAATTTTGATAGCCTCAATCTAAAATATTTTCAGTCGTTAGATCATTGAATCAGAGATCGATAACTCTGGTAAGACTGGTACATCCTATGTATGCTCGATGGAGAGGGTGGTTGATCTCACAATCACTTGTATGGTGACACTAATACAAGAATGTAGGTTCTCATTAGAGAATGAGTTCACTGAACTGACCTACAAAAGAACATCTGATGGAGCCTTACAATATGTCGACAGATGGCTCTTCAGTGAGAGTGGTGCACGTGATCCTTTGACCTGAGATCACTATGGTACCATATGTGCATGGATCCTTACTTTGGTTTATTCCATAGCACACTACTTTGAGATGTGTGTGGGATACTCTGGGTATGGTAAAGTATGCATGGAGGTTGTGAGTGGTCAATAAAGAATCGATCACTCCTTGTAGGAGGAGAGAACATCCTATGTGATCTCATAGGATGATGACTCTAAAAGTCTTTGGCTAGAGCAGTGATGAACAGTAAAAATAATTTTTACTGGTTCATCAATTGAGTCATCATCATTGGATCGAGATACAGATGGTTAGATTTTTAAGTTTGACATATTTCCATACCCATAGCCATTCCAGGATGTAGTGTGATTGAAGGATTGAATTACACGGTAACTCACCATGAAAAGATAATTTTGATATTTTTATCAAATTTTAAATCTTTTGGATAGTCATGATATGTTGCTAAATATCAATCTTGACTTATGAACTTGATAGAATTAAAAAAATTTAATTTTAAAATTAATTAGAAAGAGTCTTAGTTGATTGGAACTCTTGAGCTAACCTAATTCAATCGGATTAAAGTTTCATCGAGAGTTTGGGTCCACTGCTGGCTAGATTTGGAATCCAATAGATCACACACAATAAAAATTTGATCTTGATCTAATCAATTTAAATTTATTATAAATTCAATGGGTTAATTAAATTGCTAGCACATAAATTAACCCAAGTCTCCAATTGGGTTCAGTGCAAAGGTGTTTGTGCTAACCTAGTCTTGTTGCCTTGACCTAATGTGATTAGGTTTGAACCATCTAATTTATTAGTTGATTTTATCTAATTTTGTGGAAGTGTTTCACATGAAATCATCCTCCTCCATGTTAAAACCACACGCATAAAAATTGTTGGCATCACATTTATTTTTGGAGAGGAGTCCTTCTCTTCCACTCCTCTTAATTCTCTTATATGTTCCATGCTTTCCTTATTTTTTGTGCACCATCAGATGGTGCCTTGGGATGTGGGATGTGGAAGACAAAGTGGAGTCCTTCTCTTGAAAGAAACTCCACACCAAAATAAATGTGGGATGCCCCATTATTTGGTGATTGAATTGGAAGAGTCCAATTCACTTAAAACTCTTTATTTCTTTCCTTTATTTCCATGCATTTTTAAATTCATCATGTCATCAGATGACCCTTGGAATTTTGGGATGCAGAGAGGAAGGAGAGTCCTTCTTCTGAAAGGAGTTTGAATGCCAAATAATAATGGGATGCCATATTTTTGCATTGAATATGGAAGAGTCCACATTATCATGGACTCTTGGTATTTCATGCTCTCCCTTTTATTCCACATGCCATATGATGGTGATTTATTTTTTCTAAGTAGAGGAAGAGTCCTTCTACTAGTCAATCACTTCCTTTTCCATGCCATCTCATTGGATTCTATGGATAAAAATTTATTTGTGGCATGTAATAATTAAAGGATGCCAAGAGTTGGAATCCCATGGTATGCCCCTTGTTTTCTATTTAAAGGGGGCACCACAACTAGATTTAGCATGCCATTTTTGCTGAGGATAGGTGTGAAAATGAGAGAAAATAATAGAAAAAATTTAAGAAAAAGATAAGAAAAAAAGAGTGAGAGAAAATGGAAAGAAAGGGAGAAGGAAAAAAGAAAGTTTGAGATACTTGTCCTAAAATCAGATTGTTCATGTGTTGAACATAAAATCTGATTAGAGTGTGGTGTGATGCTTTGGAAAAATTTTTTTAGAGTGGTACTAGTGGAGGTTATGAAGGCATACAAGTGCTGGTGCACATCATTCTTGTGAAGGATGGAAGGCAGCGCACTTAGGAAGAAGGCTGCAGCATCATGACGAGTTGGGAAGGGCCCTGACCAATCCTGTGTAGATCACCGTTGGGGGGCTTCTGCTTTCGAGTCTTGTAGAGATCTCAAAATCATTAGTTCATGGTCTTCATGGTGGTATATGACTTCTGGTCTTCTCCTCATATGCTTGATTTTGTGATTTGATTGTAATCATCAAGGGGTTCCTTAGTTTTTGAGTTCTGGTGGTTGTGTTTAAATGTTAAACCTTGTTTTCATTATTGTATGCATGTTAAAAAAAATTTAAAATTTATATTCCACTGCATCATCGAAATCCAACAGTAGTATTAGAGCCATCCTTGATAAATTTAATCAAATTTTATATTATTTTTATGATATGGATTAGATCCAGTTCGAACTATATCAAAATCAATTTTTCTAATTGATATTTTATTGATAATTTTGATGCATTTTTATTTTTGATAAAGTGTTATCAATTCATGATTGAATGTTGGATATAAAATTTCATGGTTTATAGACTTATGTGACAAGTTTAATTTAGATCCTATGATCTATTTTTTGATGGAATTAAAATTTAGTACATGTGATGCGCGAGGGCCTTGGAATGCTGCAAATGGATGTACATTGCCAAGGATTAATATTTTTGCATTTGATGCATTTACTTAAGATCCAAGGGCCGACCACCATGTTATCGAAGACTCACCATCGTGGGTCGACCATCTTGGTTGTTGCTCGAGGCATGCGTGGGGTTGAAAAATTTTGATCATGAAAAGGATGCATCAGATATCAATTAGGATTTTTATCGATGGATTGATTTAACTATAATTCATTATTCTAATGTGATTAAAGTTTAATGATTATATATTAAATCAAAATCATTGTTCTAATTTGATTAGAAGCTAAGTTTAATTTTGGTTAATCAAAAGTTGTCATTTACCTAATATGATTAGGGTTTGAGTTATGGGTGACCAAATCTGAGTTAACCTAATTGAATTAGATTTAATCTAAGAATTGGTCAACTAAACATAAATAAATGATAAATGATTAACTTAAAAGTTAAAATTGGATCAAATATTGAATCCGAATCGAAAACCCTAGATGGGTCCTATGCCCATATAATTTGAACATCATAATTGACATGTGTTTGAATGATATTGCAATTGAAATAACATGAGGTATTTGTTATAATTGTTATGAAATGTTATGTTAATTTGTTATGGACTATGGAACATCCATGTGATGGATATATGCATGAATGCTTACATGCTAGTTGATTATATTAATGCATTTGCAAGAGTTGCAATAAGGACTGGGTGTCCCTGATGTATTATATTATCAGCTGTCCCTCTCTTTTCTATATTCTCAACTGTTGATTGAGATTTTTACATAATGATGTAAAATTATAGAAAAAAATTATTTGAGAACAGATTAAAATTATTTCATTTTATTTTCAAATAAAAGATCAAGCATTCATGGTTGTCTTTATGGTAATGAAGACTGGACTACCAGGCTTTTGGAGAGCAGAGGCATATTAAGATTGACCATAAGATGGTTCAATCTATAATGCATCGAGGGTTAGACCCAAAGATCATCCTGTGGCTCGGATAATTTTTTCAAAGTCCATAACTATTTGTTTTTCTTGATATGCTTAAATATGCTGGTAGTTAATATTTGAATTAACATTGCATATGGTGCATGATTAAATGTTTAGAATGTGCATGAGATCTAAGTCCCTCAGTTAAATTATATTAAGTCTTAATGGCGAAGTGTTAAGAACACTACCCATGCCTTCCTTCATGCTAAGTCACTATTATGTCAAGAATCATAGTAGGTTTGTTGTACTATCCACAAGGCTTGCTGTAGGGACTGACTTAATACTGTCTTGGTGCATAATGAAGCTATTTATATTTAGCTCATACTAAGTCAATAGAGTATATGAACAATTGTAGTGAGTTTGTTGTGCTATCCACAAAGCTCGCTATAGTGATTGGTATGATGTTGACATAGTGATACTTATGGTATATTTGATAGTGCTGCCTTATTGTGATATTCACAAGAATAGTATTATTCAAGTATGACTATATGGGATTGAAGGGTATGATTTAACTAAAATACTATAGTTTATTATGCTATCCGTAAGGCTATAAGTATTTTAGAGGTAAAAGTTATGTTGAGAGTTGCATGAGATGCAATTAGTAAAGAGTTACTTGCCTTTGAACTCATAGGAGCTTCTTGTGCTATCCACAAGGCTTTGTATGAGAAATTGGGATCTCAACCCCACTAAAAAACTTCATGATAAGATTTTTTGATTTCATACTTGAGAGCTATGAAATTTGTTAAAATAGTGGGAGACACAATTAGATAAAAATCTTCATCTAACTTGTGCATGTCATCATGAGTAGTCCTATTTTTGTTCTTATATAGACATTTGTATCTTTACAATCACTACTTAGGATATCTTTAAAATTGACCGAATGTCATGGAATGGTTGAGGAATAGAAAGTGAAGAATGTTTTCACTATATGTATCTAATATCGATACAGGATTGATGAGCAATAAATTGCAAGAATTATCTTACTAGTGTGAAGCAATAGCAGGATGCAAAAGTTGCATCTGCTAATAGTTTGTATGTTATACAAACTAATTATCATTGAGTGTTTCAGTTTTAAAATTTTAGGTATGTGATACCTTATTTAGATTTCACTTATGCAAAGTGTTGCAAGACCTATAAAGCTGAAGTGAGGTGACTACTAGTCTTATAGCACTAATGGATAGTCCATTCATACTAAGACTGTAGGAACCTATATAATCTTCTAGTAAGGTTTAGAGACTAATAGACCATTGATATGAACTTAAATTTATCAGAAATATTATTTCAAATCTTTTGCTATTGTAGTATAGTTTTGAAATTAATGTTAAGAGTAAAAGTTACTCTGCATCTAGTAAACGTTGTAGCTATGGTTTTATTATTATGGTCTTATATTTCAGTCACTCGATGATGATGTTCTTCATATTTATGAGAACAAGAAATAAATATATGATGGTCACATATCTCAAGGCAAGCAAGGTATTAGGTCTTGAACATATGGATGTTCGAAAAGCCAATAATATCTTGATCCAGAGATTGACACTTCATATATGATATGATGTATTTTCTAAAAATACTTCACAAATATTATTGTCTCATTTTGGAGATATTCCTAGTAATTGCTGTATATGTTAGATATTATAAAAATTTGTTACAAGTACTCCATATGAGATATGGAAAAGGAAAAAGGCAGGTTGCCCAACTTATGTGAAAAAAAGTCGATGTACATAAGTTTGTGCTAGAACAGATTTTTATTAGTTTATAGGTTATCCTAAAAGAATAGTATGTGATACTATTTCTACCACCATACTTGACAAAAGGTATTTTGTCAATAGATATGCCACCTTTTAGGAAAAAAAATTTTTCTAAAAGTGGACAGTGGGAGGATAATTGAACTTGAGAAGTTCAAGACCTTTAAACTATTATATCTTAACCTATGGAGTTTCCACAAGTTAATTCTCAATCAGATGTGCCCAGTGATGAGGCACAACCATGATACGTACCTCCTCACCGAAAGGTCAATCTGAGTGTGTAATATACCATTCAAAATATGAGTTTATCATTGAGTATGACTATACATCATACATTATTGTGAATAATATTTTCTTGACCTATTCGGAGAATATTATGAGTAGACTAATAATTGGCCTGAAACCATGTCATCCGAAATCGACTCTCTATACATCATCAAGTATGGACTATGGTTGAAGCACCTATGGGTATGACCTAATAGGTTACTATCAGAGATGCCTATTCAGATTTTTGCTATTGTCATACACCAACTAGAGAAGTTGTCTCTAGTGGAAGGACAAATGCTTTTATGAATTCAGATAGTTTATGAGCAGTAGATACTTTTATTTTTGATGGGATAGTCAAAATGTTGGACTTTATCAAATATAGATGAACCATATGTGTGTGTAGGAAGACAAGTGGGAGTTTCACTAATTTTTTGGTTATGTATGTGGGTGACATACAGTATATTGGGATGATGAGCCTGATATTGCACTCGTTCAATAATTTGTTTATCACAGAAGTTTTCATGGAATGGACTTGGGTTAAGTATCTAATATATTTGACATTTATAAAGATAGATGTAAGTGGATGCAGGGTTTGTCTCAGTCTAGGTACATACAAGTTATGTTGAAAGGGTTCAACATGAATGAGTGTAAAGAAGTTTACTTATCCATATATTCAATGTACCAAGCCTAATGTGAATTATGCTTTATGCATAATCATTGATTTCAGGTAGATCCATGATAGGATCTTATGAAATTTGTGAAAAGCATTCTCAAAGTACTTGAGAAGTACTAGAAGAGCAGTGAATTGAAAAAGTTTCAAACAGCATACTATATTTATTTCAGATAAATATTATTAGTAAAGATTGCTTAGAAAAGTTACTTGATGAAGGGTTCAACACTGAGTTGGGTCTAGTCTCACTAGGAACCCATGCACATCCTAGGCACTTTCACCTCATTCATAATATGATCATAAAATGAGCTAATATTAAAGAACAGTATAATAGATCAGTTCACTAAACCATACACAGCAGTAGTGTAATCACCATCCTGATTGCACGGGCATCAGGTACAGGGGTGATTGGCTTTAGTGCAAGTGGAAGATTGAAAGAATAGTGACTTACAAGCCAATCGCATGGGGATGCGATGGGATATTTTTTTATTATCTTCCTGCTCATTTGCATGACATTAGTTATTTTATTTATATGAGGTATTATGTTTTATCATTTGCTGCATCTTTTTTATATGATTATGATAAACCCCATAGATTAGGATAATGATTTTAGGGTCATGATGAGATCATGCTAGTGAGATCTAAAATCTTGATAGTCTCAATCTAAAATATTTCTAATCGTTGGATCATTGAGTCGGAGATCGATGACTCTGATAAGCTTGATACATCCTATGTATGCTCGATGGAGAGGGTGGTTGATCTCACAACCACTTTATGTGATGACACTAATACAAAGATGTAGGTGCTCATTAGAGAATGAGTTCACTGAATTGACCCATAAAAGAATATCTGACGGAGCCTTACAGCATGTCGATAGATGGTTCTTCAATGGGAGTGGTGCATGTGATCCTTTAACCTGAGATCACTATGGTACCTTGTGTGCATGGATCCTTACTTTGGTTTATTTCCTAGTACACCATTTTGAGTTGTGTGTGGGATATTCTAGGTATGACAAAGTGTGCATGGAGGTTGTGAGTGGTCAACAAAGAATTGGTCACTCCTTGTAGGAGGAGAGAACATCCTATGTGATCTCATAGGATGATGACTCTAAAAGTCTCTGGCCAGAGTAGTGATAAATAGTAGAAATAGTTTCTACTAGTTCATCAATCAAGTCATCATCATTGGATCGAGATACATATGGTTAGATTTTTGGGTTTGACATATTTTCATACCCATAGTCTTTCCGGGATGTTGTATGATCGAAGGATTGAATTACACGGTAACTCACCATGGAAGGATAATTTTGATATTTTTACTAAATTTTAAATCTTTCGAATAGTCATGACACATTGCTAAATATCAATCTTGACTTGTGGACTCAACAAAATTAAAAAAGTTTAATTCTAAAATCAATTAGAAAGAGACCTAGTTGATTGAGACTCTTGAGCTGACCTAATCCAATCGGATTAGGATTTCGTCGAGAGTTTGGATCCACTGCTAGCTAGATTTAAAATTCAATGGGTCACATGAAAGAAAAATTAACTTTGTCAGTGGATCTGCCATATTGTCTGTGGAGTCGACTCTCTTAACCTTGACATAACCTTTTTTACCCTAGAGGTATTTCTCTATTTCTCATATTTTTAGATTTAATTTTAGATTTAATATCAAATAATAGGAATTAGATCTAATAGATCTTAGATCTAAAATATTATAGGATAATTTTTGAAATATTTTGCCCCAGATCTCATAAGATCTGAAAGATCCTACAAAGAAAAAGCCAATTTTTCTCTTCAACTGGTATCAGAGCCAGGTTGATGGCTCTATTTTAGATCTAATTTAGATCTAATTTTTATTTTTATTTATCTGATATTAATGAATTTTAGATGTTACATCAGATGTGATAGGATCTGAAATCAAAAAAATTTAAAATTAAATCTAAGTAGATCTAACATGTATGAGATGCATGACTAGACTAGGAGTAGTTTAATCTATGAATAGTCTTATAGTTTTATATTTTAATATGATTAAAATATAAATTAGATCTAATTTATTCTCTATATTTTTGATGTTATAAATATTATATTCAGATCAAAAAATAGAAAATAAAATTTTAATTAATACATAAGATTGATCTGTTGCATGCCTAGACTAGTTGTAGAATTATTCTAGTAACTATCTAGAATAGATTTTATATTAAATAGTTTAATTTAAATCTTATTTTTTAGATGTTATATGTGATGTATCAGATCTGAAAGTATGCTAATTAGATCAGATTTTAATACATGAGATGTATGCAAAGCATGTATAAGTTAGATCTGAAATTATATATGTGATACGTAACTTAGATCTAACTAGTTTTATAGTTAAATTAATATTTCTGATTAAGATGTTCCTCATGATCGTCCGGTCATAAGAATAAAGTAGGGTTTAAGACCCTCTCCTCCCATTCAATGGGATGTTCTTATGGCATGTAGGGGTGCTGCGCATTCATCCTTAATCAGAAATCAAAATTTATTTTTCTACAAAATCTTAGATCCTGAAACCCTAGGATTTATTTACATATTTTGTTTATGAACCCAAGACTTAATTGATGAATTAAGCTTATGAAATCAAATTAGGTCTAATATTAAGAATTTCAGATCTAAGCCATTTTCATAAAATTGGATTCAAGTTTGGGTAGCTCAATTAAGTCTAGCGGTTGATCAAACTGAATCAAAAGTTGGTTACGTGGGATCATAAAAGCTAATAATCGACTAGCCTAATAGGATTAAGTCTAGGTTAAGGTCGAATCACATTTAGATATGACTCGATCAAGTTAAGACCTAATTTGGCTCAGTGGTCAGAGCCTGGATTGTAAACTAACTCAATTGGTTCTGGTTCGATAATTTGGTGTCTAAGGTAAGTTGGGCAGATGCGACTGACTGATTTTTAATTGGGAGCTACTTGACTCGAATGCGTTCTTATCAAGTTAATGGCATATCCCTCCCATCGGTCTCACTTACTTGGCCATATGTGTCTACCCAGTTCTGATTTGAGATGGCTAACAATTCAAGCTAACCCATGTCACTAGGTTAGTTATAATTGTTATGACTATGTCAAGTCAAGTTTATTGAGACCTAAATCAAATCTCCCTAAGAAAATATTAAGTCTAAGGTCTTCCACCATTGTGGATGTGCGGGCCCTTCCCGGGGTTGATTGTTTTTGACTGGTTACAGTGGCTCAGTTGCACCGAAAAGATGCAACTATGTCTATTAGGCATTGGATGCTATGGATTAGAGGATGGGTTGTGCTCAATATTTCAGAAACGGTGAGGGACCCAATCAGGAATCTAATTCATGCAAATGGTGGGTCTGACTTAACTAAGGATTGGAGCAATATTCCAGGTACGATGAGCTTCATGAATTAGAGATCAAGTTTTGGATGCACCATGATTAGAGAATCATTGGACAAGAGTTGTCCACTCATCGGTTGACCCATCACCAATAACTGTTAGGTGAGGTGGTGAGCCAGTCGGTAAGACCGCACCACCCACTAGAAATCACTAATCACAGAGATTTTCACATCTCTACCTAGGGAGTGTAGGGATCTGAGAAAATAGTGGAAGCCTAATTTGTTTAAAAATAAAATCCCTAAATAAATTAGTTAAGTCTGATTACAAAATCTAACTAGAAACTTTTGACTCTCTACAGGAAACATGTCTGCGTCCAACCCCCTAATCAAAATACTAGACACCCACAGATTGACTGGACCTAGTTTCAAGGACTGGTTGAGAAACTACAGAATTATTCTGGATTTTGAGAAACTGACTCATGTTTTGAACTAGGATCCACCTGCCATACCAGCACGTCTGACTGCTGAACAGAGAGCGTCTCTAAAAAAGTGGATGGATAACGATAACAAAGCCAGGTACTACATGTTGGGTGCCATGTCTGATAACTTACAACGCCAGCATGAGAACATTATGACTACCCACCAAATGTTGGCTCACCTATAAGAGTTGTTTGGTGAACAAAGTCGTGCAGCCAAGTATCAAGTTTGCCAAAGACTTTTTAAGACTAAAATGCATGATGGGCAGTCAGTCTAAGATCATTGTTTGTCAATGATCAAGGACCTTGAGGAGCTTGAGAAGCTCGGTGTCATCTTAGATAAGAATTTTTAGATTGATGTGATCCTTCAATCTTTGTCTGATGCATATGGTTAGTTCATCATGAACTTCCATATGCATAAGATGCAGTGTACCTTGGCTGAGTTAATGAATATATTGGTTACGGCTGAGCTTTCTTTGAAGGGTTCAAAAGGCTCAGTCCTTACTGTGGAGTGGACTTCTTCCAAGAGAAAGTCTTTTGGAAAGAAGAAGAAGTCTGCGAAGAAGCAGAAGGTGGATGGAAAGAAGAAGAAGACGGAACCGAAGAAGAAGGCTGCTGAAAAGGAAAAATATTTCCACTGCAATTCAGAAGGCCATTGGAAGCAGAACTGTTCTCAGTACCTGGCCATCCTGAAGAATAAGAAGGATGGTCCTTCTGGAGGTATGCTCGCTATAGAATCTAATCTTACAGTTTTCTCTGCATCCAGTTGGGTACTTGACTTTGGTTCTAGTGCTCATTTGTGCACTTCTATACAGGATCTTAAGGAGGCAGGAGGCTGAAGGATGGGGATATGATCCTACACATCGAGAGTGGAGCAAGAGTTGCTGTTGTGGCTGTGGGAACCTACCCTCTATGATTACCGTTAGGATTAGATTTAGTTCTTAGAGATTGTTATTATGTGCCTGTAGCAAGTAGGAATTTGATTTCTATTTTATGTTTAGCACAAGAAGGCTATGTGATTAGCTTTCATAAGAATCATTGTAACATATTTTATGAAAATAATAAAGTTACAAATTATTTTCTTATTAATGGTCTATATCAGCTACATATTGATGTATCTATATTTCATATCAAGCAAAATGTGAATGCCATGAAAATTAAAAGGCTTAGAGATAGTCTAAATGATAGGTATCTGTGGCACCTAAGGCTAGGCCATATAGCGGAAGATAGGGTTAACAAATTAGAGAAATCCAGACTATTGAGTCCGTTGACTTTCGAGTCATATCTAGTTTGTAAATCATACCTTCAAGGCAAAATGACCAAGTTCCCTTTTATAGGACATAGGAAAAGGGCCCCAGACCTACTTGCCCTAGTACATACAGATGTATGCGGCCCATTTGATGTGCCGACTAGAGGCAACTATGTCTACTTCATTACCTTCACTGATGATATGTCTAGGTACAGATATGTACTTCTAATGAAACACAAGTCTGAAGCCTTTGAAAAGTTCAAAGAATTCAGACATGAAGTAGAAAAACAAACAGGAAAGCCCATTAAGGTTCTTCGATCAGATCGAGGAGGCGAATACCTTAGTCGGAAGTTTCTAGACTATCTTAAGGACAATGGCATAGTCTCTCAATAGACTCCACCTGGAATGCCACAACTCAATGGGGTTTCAGAACAGAGGAATCGGACCCTATTAGATATGGTCCGTTCCATGATGAGCTTCATGGACCAACCTGAGTTTTTTTGAGGATATTGTCTCAAGACAGCAATATATATATTGAATAGAGTTTCCTCTAAAACTGTTCCTACCACACCACATGAGATATGGCATGGTAAGAAGCCAAGTCTAAGTCATCTCAGAATTTGGGATTGTCCAGCTCATGTCAGAAAACAACAGGCGGACAAGTTAGAGTTTAGGTCTTTTAGAGCTCGGTTCATAGGATATCTTAAAGAGTCATTAGGATACTATTTCTATATTCTGGAAGATCACAATGTGATTGTGAATCGATATGCTATTTTTCTTGAAAAATAGTTTATTCAAGATAGTGGTATCAGAAGAATAATTAAGCTCAAGGAGAATATCTCCCAAGAGCAACGAGCTAAGGAACCTAAGGAATCCAATCAATTAGAACAAGTCCTAACACAACCTCTTCCACCTCGTAGATCGACTAGGATTTTTCGTCCTCCTGAAAGGTACTTAGGTGTTGGGAATAGTGTCCCAAAGCCAATCGTCAGCCTGTTGATGGTTGTGCTCCTTTTTGTATTAGTATATGAATTATAAATTAATAAAAATTATTTTAGTATTTTTCATCACAAATTGTTTCATCTTCTAATGAACTCCTGTGTTGTGATGAAGTCCTTAGGACTATTTAGACTCAACAAAGGAGGATTTATCGTTTAGTCCTTAAACCTGTTCGCGACCAAATGATACGTTGTTACCAAGGACAATAACATTTATTAAGCATAGGTCGTTGTGTGCCATATAGGTTGGTTGTCCTCTTAACCAAGGAGTGTGGAGACACTGGTATGGCATTCAGGTGAGATATAAGGGTACATCTGCATTGAACGTGACCGACTCTGGAGCTATTTCTGCTATCAAGAATTGCTCTGATGGGATATGGGTATAACTATCCCTCCGACCTGAGACCGCCACGGTGACTTGTAAGCAACTCACTGCATTTAGGCACTGGACTACCTGAATTTCTAATTCAGTGACGAAAGGCTGCTGGGTGTAGTCAAGTACTTGACTTGTCGGTGTATGTGTCAAGATGGGATTGACCACTCCAGTTCAGGAGCTATGTACAGTCATGTTTCAATTTAGCAAAATCTTGATCAGGGTAGTCCTAGTGAGGAGTCACAGGACTGTTTGAATTGAGCACGATTCGGATGATCTGATCAGGGTTGACAGTTTAACCCTGAGTCATCCTAAACATAGGGGTCAAAAGGGATGAATTATATAGTAACCATATTCATGTAGGTTCTGAGTGTTGCGATTGTGACTATTTGACCTATCCGGATGTTGGGTACCATTGCTAGATGATCACTTCGATTAGTACAGGAATTGGTTCCTGTGCTACCGACTTAGGTTCGAACCTGCGGGGTCACACACATTAGAGGTTCCTATCTGATCTGATGGCTGATGAAGAGTCCTAATGCTCATGGACTATGAGTCTTATGTGTCTGAAACTCTGTGATCAAGAATCAGGATTCTTTGATCATGAGTTCCACACATTTTGGATACCGGGGTCAAGAGTCCCACTTGTTTGGGACTCTTCGATCAAGATTTCATATCGATGGACTTTGATACCCGATTGCCCATCAAATTTGGACTTAGTATTTATGAAAGGTTTAATTAGTGATTTGATCACTAATTAACTCAATTTGATTGAGTAATTATTTTTGGATCAAGTCCAATTGAATTGGATTCAGTTGGGTTTGACCCGATTATGTCAAGTGTTGACCTAATCGTCGAAGTGGTTTGGTCCCTGATTTGATCAGGGGTTGGGCTTAGTCAATTTCTAATTTGATTAAAATTTTATTGAGCCTAATTAAGCCTAATTAAGTTGGATTTAATTTAGTCTAATTGTGTTTAACCTATTTTGATTAAGTTGGTTCAATTATGATCAAACCACCTTTTGAATTCAACTCCATGCGCCACCTCACTTCTCTGCGTCCATTTGAATTCACGAGAAGCAACTTCTCATGAATTTTCTCCCATGCAAAGGCCTTCCCACACCCCACATTTTTGCACCATATGGGTGGATAAAGATGGTTGGTTGGCCATTCAAATTTAAAAGAAAGTTTGAATTTGAATGAGCAACCAATTCATGCGCCACCTAGCCTTATCCATGCACCATTTATTTTACACGAGAAAGAGTTTCTCGTGTAAATTCTCCATGCACAAGAGAAGCCATGCCTCCTCTCTTCTCATGCGTAGAGTGGATAGGAATGAGTTGGTTGGCATTTGAATTCAAATTCGATTTGAATTCAAATGAGCAACCACTTATCTTTATCCTCTCACGTGGTAAAAATGCTGCAAAGATACGGTCTTGCATCATTTTAAAAAGGAGATAAGAGAGGGCGTGCACACAGAGCATCAGAGAAAAAAGGGTGGCGTGAGAGAGGTTTCTTGCATGAGAAAAGAAAAGAAAAGAAGAGAAAAGGAGAGAGAAGTAGGCGCAAGTTTTTCTTGTGTACCCTAGGGTTTTGGCTTAGGGTTTGGGAAGTGAGAACGTGAGCTACGAGTGTCGTAAGCCCACCAAACTTTAGGGAGAGCATCGTCAACCTTTCTATTATCTTTTCTGATGATCCAAAGTATCTAAGGAGTTGGTAGACATCAATCGAAGGAGTTCGATCAACATCGGCCATCAAAAAGATGCAGTCACGAACTAGCATTCGTGAGGAGCCGATCAGACCGAGAGCTTTGTGTGGATGATCTGCAGAGGCCAGATACACTGTGTGGCTATGTTGCGATGATCAAACCCTCCCGACGGTGATCAGATTGTGGCAATCAACTACCCATACAAAGGTAATGTGTTTTGAACACATAACAGTAAATTGTTTACTATAGAAATTTGAATTTCAAATTTAAATACATGCATACTATATATCATATTTAGATCTTAGTGTAGGGTAAACATATGTTAATTAATTAGATTAATTAATAATTTTTACTATAAAATAGTGATTTTGAAAAAGTTATAAAATTACCATTTTACCCCTATACTAAAATTTACTTCATTAGGTACTATATAAGAGGAAGTAGAGGAAATATTCCTCACGAGAAATGAGACTCATGGTGATGACCCCAAGACCTATGACAAGATGATATCAGATATCGACTCTGAGAAATGGTTAGAAGTAATGAGATCAAAAATTGACTCGATGCACTCAAACCAAGTCTGGACCTTGGTATATCCAGCTAAAGGTATTGTACCTATTAGGTGTAAATGGATCTTCAAGAGAAAGATAGGTGCAGATGGGAATATGGAGTCATTCAAGACTAGGCTTGTAGCGAAAGATTATAGTCAGCGCGAAGGTATTGACTATCAGGATACTTTTTCGCCCGTAGCCATGCTAAAATCCATCCGCACATTGCTTGCTGTTGCAGCCTATTTCGATTATGAAATATGATAGATGGACGTGAAAATGGCATTCTTAAATGGATATCTTAAGGAAGATATCTATGTGGAACAGCTGCTTGGTTTCACATCCAGTGATGATGATCACAAGATCTGTAAGCTGCAAAGGTTCATTTATGGACTTAAGCAAGCATCTTGGAGCTAGAATACTCGTTTCAATAATGTGATCAAAATATTTGGTTTTATTAAGAACGAGGAGGAACCATGTGTGTTCAAGAAGGTCAGTGAGAGTGCAGTTATCTTCCTCGTACTGTACGTAGATGACATCCTCTTAATTGAGAATGATATTTCTATGTTGATCTCAATCAAAATATGGTTGTCTAAGGAGTTCTCTATAAAAGATCTAGGAGAGGCATCCTTTATATTGGGTATTAAGGTCTATAGAGATAGACCAAATAGGATGCTCGGACTTTTACAGAAGATGTACATATAGGAGGTGCTAAAAAGATTTATCATGAAAAACTCCAAAAGAGGTTTAGTACCTTTTAGACATGGCATTCATCACTCCAAGAAGATGTGCCCTAGCACACCTGAGAAGATTGAACGCATGAGAAAGATCCCTTATGCTTTGGCAATAGGAAGCCTCATGTATGCCATGCTATGTACACGACCTAATATAGCTCATGCTGTGAGTGTCACAAGCAGATATCAGTCGAATCCAGACGAAGAGCACTGGACTTCTGTGAAATGACTCCTTAAGTACTTGAGAAGGACTAAGGATATGTTTCTAATCTTTGGGAATGGAGAACTCCAGGTTCAGGGATTTATAGACTTAGACTTTATGTCTGATATAGATGATCGAAAGTTGATATCTGGAAGTCTGTTCATTTGCAATGGTGGTGCAGTTAGCTGGAAGAGTTCCAAGCAAACGATGATTGTTGATTCCACCATGGAGGTAGAGTATATTGCTGCATCGAAAGCTACGAAAGAGGCATTCTGGTATAAGAAATTTGCCACAGAGCTTGGAGTGATGTCATCGGATGCCATCCCTCTTTACTGCGACAATAATGGCACCATAACCCTAGCTAAGGAGCCAAGGTCTCACCAGAAGTCCAAGCATATTGAGCGGCGATTCCATCTGATCCATGATTATCTCAAAAAAGATTATGTCGAAGTTAAGAGCGTCGACTCCACAGACAATGTGGTAGACCCACTGACAAAGCCATTAGGCCAGCAGAAGATCGAAGCCCACCTTGAGAAGATGGGACTTAGATATGTAGCCAATTGGCATTAGGTCAAGTGGGAGTTTGTTAGATGTGTGCCCTATATGCCAGATTGGCTGACACATTCCTGTACAAATCTAAGGGTAAATTTATAATTTTGACTATAAATAAATAAAAAGATTATTCTACTATCACATTATGTACATTATATCTGTGATACATCCTTTTAGTTAGTAGGAATGTTAATTCATATTTTCAAAAGTTAAAAATTTAAGGCATGAATTTACATAACTAACTCATAAACAGCTCCTGACCATAGGATCATCACGAGGATGGTGATCGATCCGGAAGGTTGGTGTACGATCATTTTCTTAGGATAGATATATCTTGAGTCTACGGTGTGGAGACACCAGAGTGAGAATACAAGTATTCGTTGAGAACGAGAGTACTGAGCGTGACCACCTCGAGCAGTCATAAGAAAATCTACCTTCTCGTCGATGACTAGCTCGATGTTGCAGCTGTGTGTCTAGTTCTTTGACCTGAGGTACATCGACAGTTCATCTTGAGTGTGTTATAGTTTGACTATACCATAACTTGATCTCCTAGCCATTCGAAACTTTGAGGTGTGTGTTGGCTGTAGCATATTTATTGTAGAAACCAGATCGCACCAAGAAGGGATCTATCAACCTCGATAGATGAGAGGAGTAGTCCTATGATGATCGAAAGATTGAGTCCTTAAGCCCATGGCCATGGCAAAGTGAAATAATGGAAAAGAAATTTTCATTGGGGTTTCACATCAGACTCAGATCAATCGATTGATTCATATGACTGATGTTGGGTTTGACGAGTTCACCTTAACCCTAATTCAATTGAGACTCATGATAGAAGAACTCAATCACACAGGTAGCTACACCGAGAGGTTCATCTTCATTTTTGATGGATTGCCACCATATACTGCTACATATCATTGGTGGATTTTGGGAGCAATTAGAATGATCTTGATGATCGATCATTCTAATTGTCTGAATCAGAAGAGTTCTGTTCCATCGAAAGGAGTTTCGATGATGTCGATGATGAGATCATGACATGTCTCATTAGCATACAGAAATAAACCTAACTGGATCACACAAACAAGAGTTAGGGTCTGAATGTCATCAATTAAGCTAGCCCAGTTCGATTGATTTGGATTAGATCCAATTAGGTTCAAGGAAATCATGCTAGTACACGATTGAGCCTAACTTTCTCCTCGTGTAATCTTTTCTATCTCGACTGAGCCAAATGTGATTTGACTTACCCAAAGAATCTTGAGAAGATTTTTCACAGTCTGACTGGAGCTAGTCCAACTCAGAAAGGATTTGTCTTAATTCATGAGATGAATTTTAGACAACACCTACTAATTCCTGTCACCTACCATTTTTATTTTAGGACATTGGTCAAACGTTGACCCATGGACCTTGGATTGAAGGCCACTTGGCAAGAGGTCATTGAAGATTTTTTATGGAGTGTCCACCTGCTAAATTAGCCATCAAAGTGGGTTCCATATTCAGATTGGGCGTGCACCCCAAGTGGATAAGGATAGAGTCCCATGAGATGAGGACTCTGATCCCTTGATCAACTTGGACTGTGGGGCGCAAATCTCACTGTGCTTATCCAGTGTTGGCGCCAATAGTAGGAAGAATTGTGGGAATTCTTATCTGATATGATCAGATGACATCATTCCACCAATCAAAATTTTTTCAAAATTAATTAGAATTTTTTGATTGGTCGAATGATGTGGCACTGCATGGCGCAGCAGGGTCTATTTAAACCCTGTCTGTGCCTAGGGTTCAGAGTCTCTACTCAATAACTAGCAAAAGCCTAAATTCTCTCCACTTCTCCATACCCTCTCTACTCCTCTCCCTCCCCTCTTCATGTCCAAGAGGTTGGGCATCCATCTGGTGCTTGTCCAAGGCGTGGTGGCTCTTTGATCAGAAGGCTGCAGCAATTTGTCGAGAAACTGCTGCTCCAGCTTTAGAAGCTCTTTTGAAGAACTTCTAGATCAGATCTAGATCTGATTTTTGGAGAAAAAATTTATAAGGAGAAGATGATCTAGATCCTACTCGAGTGGATACTGGTAGAGGTCAGGCGACTGCGTGACTATTTTAGAACCTCGGGCATTACTACGATCATCTACAGGGTAATCTAGTTATCCTAGAGGTATTTCTCTATTCCTCATGATTTTAGATTAAATTTTAGATTTAATATCAGATAATAAGAATTAGATCTAATAGATCTTAGATCTGAAATAATTGTAGGATATTTTTTTTTGTAATATTCTGCCCTAGATCTCATTAGATCTAGAAGATCCTACAAGGAAAAAGCTGATTTTTTTCTTCATCACACATAATAAAAATTTGGTCTTGGTCTAATCAATTTGAATTTATTATAAATTTAATGGGTTAATTAAATTACTAGCATATGAATTAACTCAAGTTTTCAATTGGGTTCAGTGCAAAGGTGTTTGTGCTAACCTAGTTTTGTTGCCTTCACCTAATGTGATTAAGTTTGAACTATCTAATTTATTAGTTGGTTTTATCTGATTTTGTGGAACTGTTCCATGTGAAATCATCCTCCTCCATGTTAAAACCACATGCATAAAAATTGTTGACATCACATTTATTTTTAGAGAGGAGTCCTCTTCCACTCCTCTTAATTCTCTTATATGTTCCACGCATTCCTCATTTCTTGTGCACCATCGATGGCACCTTGGGATGTGGGACATAGAAGAGGAAGTGGAGTCCTTCTATTGGAAGAAACTCCACACCAAAATAAATGTGAGACACCCCATTATTTGGCGATTGCATTGGAAGAGTCTAATTCACTTAAAACTCTTTATTTCTTTCCTTTATTTCCATGCATTTTTAAATTCATCGTGTCATCAGAAGACCCTTAGAATTTTGGGATGCAGAGAGGAAGGAGAATCCTTCTTTGGGAAGGAGTTTGAGTGCCAAATAATAATGGGACACCATATTTTTGTGTTGAATATGGAAGAGTCCACATTATCATGGACTCTTGGTATTTCGCGCTCTCCCTTTTATTCCACATGCCATATGATGGTGATTTATTTTTTCTAGGTAGAGGAAGAGTCCTTCTACTAGTCAATCACTTCCTTTTCCATGCCATCTCATTGGATTCCATGGATAAAAATTTATTTGTGGCATGTAATAATTAAGGGATGCCAAGAGTTGGCCTCTCATGGTATGCCCCTTGTTTTCTATTTAAAGGGGGTGCCACAACTAGATTTAGCATGCCATTTTTGCTGAGGATGGGTGTGGAAATGAGAATAAATAATGGAAATTAGGTGCATACAAGTCCTAGTCGAACAGAGACTTGTTCTCCCTTGCAACTGGCTTATCCAATAAATCAATTAGACTTAATCTAATTAAGTCCAAATTAATTCTAATTGAATCAAATTCAATTAGACTTGATCTCAGCCCAATTGCTCAATCAGATTGAGCCAATTAGCAATCTAATTGCTAATTGATCCTCCTACAACACTTGCATTAGGTCAAACATCAATCACATTGATCGTTTAACCTTAGAATGATTCTCAATCATTGATTAACCATTTGATTAGGTTACAATATCTTATGTGGTGACCCTATAGGTTCGAACCTAAGTCAATAGCATAGGAACCAATTCCTGTACCAGTCGAAGTAACCATCTAGCAATGGTTTCCGACGTCCAGACAGGTCGAATGTATGCAAAGCAGCATTCTAAGAATGCTGATCCATGGTTATCGTATAATTCATCCCTTTGACTAATAATTCTCAAGATGACTTCGAGTATGCTGTCAATACTCATACAAGTTATCTCTATTGTGTCTCAAAATTTTGTAAATCCCGTGACTCCTCACGAGGATTACCCAGGCCTAGGTTTTGCTAAATTGAAACACAGCGAGACATTCTCTTCCTAAAGTTAATTAGGAGTGGTCAATCCCATCTTGACTCACACACCGACCTCACAAATACTTGATTGTACCCAAAAACCTTTCAAACTTATATTAAAAATACAGACAGTCTGGCACCAAAGTACAGTGAGTTGCTTGTAAGTCACCATGGTGATCTCAGGTCGGAGGGACACTTATACCTATTGGCCTTAGCTAGCTACTCTTGATAGTAGAGTATTACATTGGTCACGTTCAGTGTAGATGTACTTCTACATCTCACCTGGATGCCATACCAGTGTCTCTACACCACTTGGTTATGAGGACAACCAACGTATATGGCATACAGCGACCTATACTTGATAAGTTATCACCCTTATTAATAACTTATCATTTGATCGTGAATAATTTAAGAACCATCCGATAAATCCTTCTTTATCGATTGATTGTAGTTCTAAGGACTTCATCATAATTTAGAAGTTCATTTAAGGAAGATAGAACTTTTATGATGAACCTACCAAATAACTATTATTATTAGATAATTCATATACTAATTCCAATTATCTACCACTTAGATGATTGGCTTTAGGATACATTTTTCACCAACTCCCACTTGTACTAAAGTCAATCAGAATGATATCAAATATCCTATCTTCCACTTGAGTTCGTAGAACTTCTTAGTTCCGAAGCCTTAGCAAATAGGTCGGTCAATTTCTCCTTTTTCATCGATCTTCTAAAGATCGATGTCATCCTAATCTAAAATCAAAGGTGATAGCAATACAGAGTATGCTGATCCTTCAGTTCTTTAGCCAAAGCTATGGCTCCAGTGCTATGATAGGACTGGACCATCGATGGAGGGTGCCACTCCCAATCTGCTAATGAAGCTCAGCAACTACACAGTTTACATGACAGCATCATATGCTATGATATACTCTACATCACTAATTGAGTAGGCTAAAGTATCCTGCTTGGAACCTTTCCAACAGATTGCTTCTACAATTAGAGTATAATCCGACACTTTCTTGTTGTCATCTTGATCCGACTGAAATCAAAATATCCACATGTTTAAAGTTAGTATTTCTATATTTGAGTCACTGGACCTTAGTATTTCACAAATACTTAAGGATTGTCTATACAATCTTTCAGTGGTTCTTACTTAGATCAGACTGGTATCTGCTCACTACCATTAGTGAGTATACCAAATCTAATCTTAAACATGAAGAAATTAGATGACACCCAAACCTTTATTCCTTGCAATGCTGGAATGCCATTCTCGATTAAGAGAATTTCATCCACAGACAACACAAAGAATAACACTACAGAACATTTTGCCCACTTATAAATGCAGAGTTTCTCTTTGTTCATAATAAAGACATATGTTCAAAATGTATGTTCCAACTCTGGGATAATAGCGAAATGGGCTTTATAGGCCTCCACCTTCCCATTTGCGCTACTTTGATCCTTTCGAAAAATCCATTCACACCCAGTGGATTTTATCCCTTCAGGTGAATCATCTAGTGTCCATACACTATTGATTTTCGTGGACTTCAATTTGGATTTAATGGCTCCAAGCCATTTATCAGAGTTAGACCACTGCATTGCATCCCTATAGGTGATCGGATCCTTGTTAATCTCATCGAGCTCAACAGGATTGCCATCCCAGACCTAGACACTGAAGTGTCTGTCCGATTAATGCAGTACTCTATCAGATCTCCTTAAAGGTGTTATTTTAATAGGTTCCGAGTTTGATCTAACCAAATTCGATTCTGTAGGTTTACTAGATTATGTCGGTTCATTTTCTACCAGTCAAACTTTCAAGTTCAACTTGATAGGCATCAGTTCCTTCTCTAAGGAACTCCTTTCCAAAAGGAATGCCCTACTGCTGATGAGCATCTTTTGCTCTTCAGCATGTTAGAATTAGTAACTCTTAAACACCTATTAGATCAAGAACCAAGTTTATCTATATGCAAACCTTTGACATAGGCTGATCAACTCCAAACCCAAAGGTGAGAGAGTCTAGGTCTATGCCCGATCCATATCTCATATGGAATCTGCACAAAAGACTTACTCAGTATGTTTTCAGAGTAAAACAGGTAGTCACACAAGAGCACAATCTTGAAATAGGCAGAGAAGTGAACCCTATCGTGGATTAAACTATGTCTAACAAAGTTCAACTTCTCCTTTCAGATACACTATGTTCCAAAAAGGAATCCACTGAGAGAGAATCCAATTCTCTCCTAGATATGTCACAAACTCACTGGATAAGTATTCGCCTCCTCGATCTGAACGAAAAGTTCTAACACTTTATCCAGTTTGTTTCTATATTTCATTATTGAATCATTTGAACATTTCAAATGATTCAGGCCAGATGCACCCATGCCCAGATAGATCATCTGTAATGAAATATTAATATCTTCCTCTGGTACTTAAGTTCACAGGTCCACATACATCACTATATATGAGACTTAGAACTTTATCAGCTCCTTCACCTTTTTCATTAAAAGGTGACTTTGTCATCTTTTCAAGAAGACAAGACTCACAGGCTATCAATAATTCACAATCATTGATGTCGAGATTTTTCTCTCAAGATAATCTATTTATCCTGTTCTTGTCAAGGTGACTGTCATAGCCTGGCCCATGTAACAAACCCCAGCCCAAACAAAAAAAAAAAAATGAAAAGAAGAAACAAAGGAGAAGACTCCCAAAGGGAGTCTTCTTCCTCCTCGCACCGACTCCCAATCGGAGTCGGAAAGAGGCTTCCCTCTGACTCTATTTAAAGGGGAGACCCCTTCTCCCTTTCTCCCATGAAAAAAATCAAAGCCAAACGGCGAGGATTGCCAGAAATTACTCGCAACAGCCTATCACCATGCTCGCCTCGATTTCTCACCATAGCAGTCATCGGAGCTTGAGGTAAGCCCGATTTCGCTCCCTCTCTTCTCCTCCTTCCTTTTCATGCCAGTGTACACGATCGTTGGCAACCGAAGTCATCAAATTTTGTTGCAAAAGAAACTTCTATTTTTATCCTCTTTTCTTTGATTTTTTGGATGCCGATGGTCACCATCGGCCACTAGTTTGGGTCTCTCCGAGATGCCCGTCGTCGCCCTTTTGTCGTCGGCCAATCTCATGCCGATCGATCGCTGGCCGACCGTCTAATCGAGGGGATTATGAGGTCTCCTATTTTGACCCAAAGTGTTAGATATGTGCCCTAGATGCTAGATCGGCTGACACATTCCTATACAGATCTAAGGGCAAATTTATAATTTTGACTATAAATGACTAAAAGGGTTATTCATCTATCACATTGTGTACATTGTGTCTGTGATACATCCTTTGAGTTAGTGGAAATGTAAATTCATATTTTTAAGAGTTGAAAATTTAAGGCATAAATTTACATAACTAACTCATAAACAGCTTCTGACCATAGGATCATCACGAGGATGGGGATCGATATGGAAGGTTGGTGTATGATCACTTCCTTAGGGTAGATGTGTCTTGAGTCTACGATGTAGAGATATCAGAGTAAGAGTACAGATATTCATTGAGAATGACAGTACTGAGCATGACCATATCAAGCAGTCATAAGGAAGTCTACCTTCTCGTCGATGACTAGCTCGATGCTGCAGTTGTGTGTCTAGTTCTTCGATCTGAGGTGCATCGACAGTTCACCTTGAGTGTGT
Source organism: Elaeis guineensis (assembly GCF_000442705.2). Classification (NCBI taxonomy): domain Eukaryota; kingdom Viridiplantae; phylum Streptophyta; class Magnoliopsida; order Arecales; family Arecaceae; genus Elaeis; species Elaeis guineensis. The sequence goes on along the minus strand of NC_026007.2, from coordinate 5,638,200 downwards.
TATAGTTTGACTACACCATAACTCGATCTCCTAGCCATTCAAAATTCTGAGGTGTATGTTGGCTGTAGCATATTCATTGTAGGAACTAGGTCACACCAAGATGGGATCTATCAACCTCGATAGATGAGAGGAGTAGTCCTATGATAATTGAAAGATCGAGTCCTTAAGCCCATGGCAATGACAGAGTAAAATAATGAAAAAGAGTTTTTCATTAAGATTTCACATTGGACTCGGATCGATCGATTAACTCATATGACTGATGTTGGGTTTGACGAGTTCACCTTAACCCTAATGCAGTCGGGACTCATGATAGAGGAACTCAATCACACAGGTAACTACACCGAGAGGTTCATCTTCAATTTTGATAGGTTGCCACCACATACTGCTAGATATCACTGGTGGATTTTGGGAGCAATTAGAATGATATTGATGATCGATCATTCTAATTATCTGAATCAGAAGAGTTCTGGTCCATCGAAAGGAGTTTCGATGATGTCGATAATGAGATCATGACATGTCTCATTACCATATGGAATTGAACCTAACTGGGTCACACAAATAAGGGTTAGGGTCTGGATGTCATCAATTGGGCTAACTCAATTGATTTGGATTAGATCTAATTAGGTTCAAGAAAATCGTGCTAGCACACGATTGAGCCTAACTTTTTTCTCGTATAATCTTTTCTGTCTCTACTGAGCCAAATATGATTTGACTCATCCAGAAAACCTTGAAAAAGTTTCTCTCAATCTAAATGAAGCTTGTCCTGCTCAGAAAAAGCTTGTCTTAGTTCATGAGATGAATTTAAGACAACACCTGCTAATTCCTAGCACCTACCAATTTCATTTTAGGACATCTGTCAAAAGTTGACATATGGGTCTTAAAATGAAGAGGGCTCATTGGAGGATTTTTGTGGAGTGTCCACATGCCAAAATCTAATTAAATTGGGTGCTATAATCATATTATGGTATGAGCCCAATTGGATTAAAGTGGGCGCCCCAAATGGATAAGAACCAAAGAGTCCTGATAAACATGGACTCTTTGGCGCCACCTTGATTGAGCTTATCCAATGTTGGTGTCAACTTAGGAGAGAGGGTGGAGTTCTTATCTGATGTGATCAGATGATATCACTCCATCAATCAAATTTTTTTCAGAATTTATTAGAATTTTTTGATTAGTTGAATGATGTGGCACTGCGTAGCATATAGGGTCTATATAAATCCTGCTGCGCCTAGGGTTTTGTGGAAGAAATTATTTTATACACAAATCTCAAGAGCTGCCACCCCCTCCCCTCTTCTCCAAATCCTCCCTACTCTCCTTCCTCCCCTCTTCACGTCCAAAGAGTTGGACATCCATCTGGCAAAGATCCAAGGCGTGGTGATGCCTGAAACAGAAGGCTACAGGACATCTTCGACAGGCTGCTGCTCCAACTTCAGAAGGAGTTCTGAAGTACTTTCAAATCAGATAAAGATCTAATTTTTGGAGTGTAGATTCATGAGAAGAAGATGTTCTAGATCCTACCTAAGTGGATACCGTAGAGGCTAGGCACTTACGTGGCTACATCAGAACCTCGGGCTGTGCAGAGATCATCTACAAGGTAATCAGATTACCCTTGAGGTACTTCTTCTTTCATCATAGATTTATATTTAATTTTAGATTTTAAATATTAGATAATAAAATTAAATCTAAAAAATTAGATCTAAAATATGTAGGATAAATTTTTTAAAATTATTCCACCTCAGATTTGATGAAATCTGGAAGATCCTACGAGGAACAGCGGTTTACCCCCCTTTCAAGTGGTATCAGAGCCAGGTTGTTGGCTCTATTTCAGATCTAATTTAGATCTAATTTTAATTTTTATTTATCTGATATTAAAGGATTTCAAATTTCATATCAGATATGATAGGATATGAAATCAAAATATTTAAAATTAAATCTAAGAAGATCTAACATGCATAAGATGCATGACTAGACTAGGATTAGTTGAATCCATGAATGGTCTTAACTTTTATATTTTAATGAGATTAAAATATAAAATAAATCTAATTTATTCTCTATTTTTTTAATATTATAAGTGTTATAATCAGATCAAAAAATAGAAAATAAAATTTTACTTTTTTCATAAAATTGATCTGTTGCATGCCTAGACTAGTTGTAGAATTGTTCTAGTAACTTGTCTAGAATAGTTTTTATTTTGAATAGTTCAATTTAAATTTTATTTTTTAGATATTACATGTGATGTATCAGATCTGAAAGTATGTTAATTAGATTGATTTTTGATACATGAGATGTATGCAAAGCATGTATTAGTTAGATCTTAAATTGTATATGTGATATGTTAATTTAGATCTAACTAGTTTTGTAGTTAAATTTATATTTCTGATTAAGGTGTTCCTCATGGTCGTCCGGTCATAAGAACAAAATAAGATTTTAAGACCCTCTCTTTCCATTCAATGGGGTGTTCATATGACGTGTAGGGATACCGCACGTTCATCCTTAATCAGAAATCAAAACTACTTTTCTGCAAAACCCTAGATCCTGAAATCCTAGGATTTATTTTACATGCTTTGTTTATGAACCCAAACTTAATTAATGAATTAAGCTTATGAAATTAAGTTAGATCTAAAATTTAGAATTTCAGATCTAAGATATTTTCATAAAATTGGGTTCGGACTTGGGTAGCTCAATTAGGTCTAGCGGTTGATCAAACTGAATCAAGAGTTGGTTAGGTGGGATCATGAAAGCTAATAATTGACCAGCCTAATAGGATTAAGTCTGGGTCAAGGTTGAATCACATTTAGATATGACTCGATCAAGTTAAGACCTAATTTGGCTCAGTGGTTAGAGCTTGGATTGTAGGCTAACCCAATTAGTTCTGGTTCGATAATTTGGTGTCTAAGGTAAGTTGGACAGATGCGACCGACTGGTTTTTAATTAGGAGCTACTCGACTCGAATGCGTTCTTGTCGAGTTAATGGCATATCCCCCCACCGATCTCACTTACCTGGCCATATGTGTCAACTCAGTTCTGATTAAAGGTGGCTAACAATTCGAGCTAACCCATGCCACTAGATTAGTCATAATTGTTATGACTATGTCAAGTCAAGTTTAATGAGACCTAAATAAATCTTCCTAAGAAAATATTAAGTCTAGGTCTTCCACCATTGTGGATGTGCAGGTCCTTCCTGGGGTTGATTGTTCTCGGCTGGTTACAGTAGCTCAGTTGCATCGAGAAGACGCAACCATGTTCATTAGGCATTAGATGCTACAGATTAGAGGATGGGTTGGGCTCAATATTTCGGATATGGTAAGGGACCCAATTAGGAATCTAGTTCGTGCAAATGGTGGGTTTGACTTAACTAAGGATTGGAGTAATATCCCGGACACGGTGAGCTTCATGAATTAGAGACCAAGTTTTGGGTGCACCATGATTAAAGAATCATTGGACAAGAGTTGTCCACTCATCGATTGACCCATCACCAATAACTGTTAGATGAGGTGGTGAGCCAGTCGGTGAGACCGCACCACCCACTAAAAATCACTAATCATGAAGATTTTTACATCTCTACCAAGGGAGTGTAGGGATCTGAGAAAATAGTGGGAGCCTAATTTATTTAAAAATAAAAACCTTAAATAAATTGATTGAGTTTGATTACAAAATCTAACTAGAAATATTTGACTCTCTACAGGAAACATGTCTGCCTCAAACCTCCTGACCAAAATTCTAGACACCCATAGACTGACTGGACCCAATTTCAAGGACTGGTTGAGGAACTACAGAATTATTCTGAGTTTTGAAAAATTGACTCATATCTTGGACCAGGACCCACCTGCCATACCAGCACGTCCGACTGCTGAATAGAGAGCATCTCTGAAAAAGTGGATGGATGATGATAACAAAATAAGGTACTACATGTTGGGTGCAATGTCTGATGACTTGCAATGCCAACATGAGAATATTTTGACTACCCGCCAAATGTTGGCTCACCTACAAGAGTTATTTGGTGAACAGAGTCGCGCGGCCAAGTATCAAGTCTGTCAAAGACTTTTTGAGGCCAAGATGCGTGATGGACAGTCAGTCCAAGATCATTATTTGACAATGATCAAGGATCTTGAGGAGCTTGAGAAGCTTGGTATCATCTTAGACCAGGATTTTTAGATTGATATGATCCTTCAGTCCTTGTCCGATGCATATGGTCAGTTCATCATGAACTTTCATATGCATAAGATGTAGTGTACCTTGGCCGAGTTAATGAACATGCTGGTTACGGCTGAGCTTTTTATGAAGGGTTCAAAAGGCTTAGTTCTTACTGTGGAGCAGTCTTCTTTCAAGAGAAAGTCTTTTGAAAAAAAAAAGAAGTCTGCGAAGAAGCAGAAGGTGGATGGCAAGAAGAAGAAGACAGAACCGAAGAAGAAGGCTGTTGATAATGGAAAATGTTTCCACTGCCAAATAGACGGTCATTGGAAGAGGAACTGTCCTCAGTACCTGGCCACCCTGAAAAATAAGAAGGATGTTCCTTCTAGAGGTATGCTCATTTTAGAATCTAATCTTATGATTTCTCTGTATCTAGTTGGGTGCTTGACTCTGGTTCTAGTGCTCATTTGTGCACTTCTATGCAGGGTCTTGAGAAGAGCAGGAGGCTGAGGGATGGGGAGATGATCCTACGCATCAGGAACGGAGCAAGAGTTGCTGCTGTGGTCATGAAAATCTATCCTCTGCGATTACTGTTAGGATTAGATTTAGTTTTAAGAGACTGTTATTATGTGCCTGCAGCAAGCAGGAATTTGATTTCTGTTTCATATTTAGCACAAGAAGGCTATGTGATTAGCTTTCATAAGGACCATTGTAATATTTTTTATGAAAATAATAAAGTTACAAATATTTTTCTTATTAACGATCTCTATCAGCTACATATTGATGTATCTGTATTTAATATTGAGCAAAATGTGAATGCCATAGGAATTAAAAGGCCTAGAGATAGTCTAAATGATAAGTATCTGTGGCACCTAAGGCTAGGTCATATAGCGGAAGACAGGGTTAACAAATTAAAGAAATTTGGGCTATTGAGTCCATTGACTTTCGAGTCATATCCAGTTTGTGAATCATGCCTTCTAGGCAAAATGACCATGCTTCCTTTTATGGGACATGGAGAAAGGGCCACAGACCTAATTGCCCTAGTACATACGGATGTGCGCGGCCCATTTGATGTGCCGGTTAGAGACAACTACGTCTACTTCATTATCTTTATCGATGATATGTCTAGGTACGGGTATGTATTTCTAATGAAACACAAGTCTGAAGCCTTTGAAAGGTTTAAAGAATTCAGACATGAGGTAGAAAAATAAATAAGAAAGCCCATTAAGGTTCTTCGATCAGATCGAGGAGGTGAATACCTTAATTAAGAGTTCCTAGACTATCTTAAGGACAATGGCATAGTCTCTCAATGGACTCCACCTGGAATGCCTCATCTCAACTGACTTTAGAATGGAGAAATCGGATCTTATTAGATATGGTCCGTTCCATGATGAGCTTCACGGACCTTTCGAATTTCTTGGGGACATTGTCTCATGACAGTAATTTATGTATTGAATAGGGTTTCCTCTAAAACCATTCCTACCACACCATATGAGATATGGCATGGTAAGAAGCCAAGTTTGAATCATCTCAGAATTTAGGGTTGTCCAGCTCATGTCAAGAGACAGCAGGCGGACAAGTTAGAGTTCAAATCTTTTAGAGCTTGATTCATAGGATATCCTAAAGAGTCATTAGGATACTATTTCTATATTCTGGAAGACCATAATGTGATTGTGAGTCGAAATATTATTTTTCTTAAAAATAGTTTATTCAAGATGGTGGTATCGAAAGAATAGTTAAGCTCCAGGAGAATGTCTTCCAAGAGCAACGAGCTCAAGAACCTGAGGAACCTAATCAATCAGAATCAGTCCCAACACAACCTCTTCCACCTCGTAGATCGACTAGAGTTTTCCGTCCTCCTGAAAGGTACTTAGGTACCATACAAGAGAAAGTAGAGAAAATATTTCTCACAAAAAATGGGGCTCATGGTGATGACCCCAAGACCTATGATGAGGCGATATTAGATATCGACTCCGAGAAATGGTTAGAGGCAATGAGATCAAAAATTGACTCGATGCACTCAAATCAAGTCTGGACCTTGGTAGATCCACCTGAAGGTATTGTACCTATTGGGTGTAAATAGATTTTCAAGAGAAAGATAGGTGTAGATGGGAATGTGGAGACATTCAAAGCTAGGCTCATAGTGAAAGATTATAGTCAGCGTGAAGGCATTGACTATCAGGATACCTTTTCGCCCGTAGCCATGCTAAAATCTATCCGCACATTGCTTGCTATTGCAGCTATTTCGATTATGAAATATGGCAGATGGATGTGAAAACGGCATTCTTAAACGGACATCTTGAGGAAGATATCTATATGGAACAGCCGCTTGGTTTCACATCCAGTGATGATGATCACAAGATCTGCAAGCTGTAAAGGTCCATTTATGGACTTAAGCAAGCATCTCAGAGTTGGAATACTCGTTTCAATGATGTCATCAAAATATTTGGTTTCATCAAGAATGACGAGGAACCATGTGTGTTCAAAAAGGTCAGTGGGAGCATAGTTGTCTTCCTCGTATTGTACGTAGATGACATCCTCCTAATCGGGAATGACATTCCCATGTTAACCTCAGTCAAGTATGGTTGTCTAAGGAGTTCTCTATGAAAGATCTAGGAGAGGCATCCTTTATACTGGGTATTAAGGTCTATAGAGATAGACCAAATAGGATGCTCGGACTTTCACAAAGATGTACATAGAGGAGGTGCTAAAAATTTAGCATGAAAAACTCCAAAAGAGGTTATTACCTTTTAGACATGGCATTCATCTCTCCAAAAAGATGTGCCCTTGCACACCTGAGGAGATTGAACGTATAAGCAAGATCCCTTATGCTTCGGTAATAGGGAGCCTCATGTATGCCATGCTATGTACACGACCTGATATAGCCCATGCTGTGAGTGTCACAAGCAGATATCAGTCAAATCCAGGCAAAAGCACTGGACTTCTGTGAAATGTATCCTTAGTACTTGAGAAGGACTAAGGATATGTTTCTACTCTTTGGGAATGGAGAACTCTAGATTCAAGGATATATAGACTCAGACTTTATGTCTGATATAGATGATCGAAAGTCGATATCTGAGAGTCTGTTCATTTGCAATGGTGGTGCAGTTAGCTGGAAGAGTTCCAAACAGACGGTGATTGCTGATTCCACCATGGAGGCAGAGTATATTGCTACATGAAAGCTGCGAAGAGGCATTCTGGTACAAGAAGTTTGCCACAAAGCTTGGAGTGATGTCATCGGATGCCATACCTCTTTACTGCGATAATAATGGCACCATAGCCTAGCTAAGGAGCCAAGGTCTCACCAGAAGTCCAAGCACATCGAGCGGCATTTATTTGATCCGCGATTACCTCGAAAAGGTTATATCGAGGTCAGAGAGTCAACTCCATAGATAATGTGGCAGACCCGCTGACTAAGCCATTGGGCCAACAGAAGATCAAAGCCCACCTTGAGAAGATGGGACTTAGATATGTAGCCAATTGGCATTAGGTCAAGTGGGAGTTTGTTAGATGTGGCCCTAGATCCAGATCGGCTGACACATTCCTGTACAGATCTAAGGGCAAATTTATAATTTTGACTATAAATAAATAAAAGGATTATTCTTTTATCACATTGTGTATATTGTGTCTGTGATACATCTTTGAGTTAGTGAGAATGTAAATTCATATTTTCAAGAGTTGAAAATTTAAGACATGAATTTATATAACTAACTCATAAATAGCTCCTGACCATAGAATCATCACGAGGATGGTGATGATCCGGAAGGTTGTGTACGATCATTTCTTAGGATAGATGTTCTTGAGTTATAGTGTGGAGACACTGAAGGAGAGTACAGATATTCGTTGAGAATGAGAGTACTGAGCGTGACCATATCAGCAGTCATAAGGAAGTCTACCTTCTCGTCGATGACTAGCTCGATGCTGTAGTTGCGTGTCTAGTTCTTTGACCTGAGGTGCATCGACAGTTCACCTTGAGTGTGTTATAGTTTGACTACATCATAACTCGATCTCCTAGCCATTCAAATCCTGAGGTGTATGTTGGCTGTAGCATATTCATTGTAGAACTAGGTCGCACCAAGATGGGATCTATCAATCTCGATAGATGAGAGGAGTAGTCTATGATAATTAAAAATTGAGTCCTTAAGCCCATGGCCATGGCAGAGTGAAATAATGAAAAGAGTTTTCCATTAAGGTTTCACATCGGACTCGGATCGATCGATTAACTCATATGACTGATGTTGGGTTTGACGAGTTCACCTTAACCCTAATTCAGTCGGAACTCATGATAGAGGACTCAATCACATAGGTACTGAATCGAGAGGTTCGTCTTTAGTTCTGATGGTTGCCACCACATACTGCTAGGTGTCACTGATGGATTTTGGGAGCAATTAGAATGATATTGATGATCGATCATTCTAATTGTCTGAATCAGAAGAGTTCTGGTCCATCGAAAGAGTTTCGATGATGTCGATGATGAGATCACGACATGTCTCATTACCATATGAAATTGAACTAACTGGATCACAAAACAAGGATTAGGGTCTGGATGTCATCAATTGGGCTAACTCAATTGATTTGGATTAGATCCAATTAGGTTCAAGAAATCATGCTAGCACACGATTGAGCCTAACTTTCTCCTCGTGTAATCTTTTCTGTCTCTACTGAGCCAAATATGATTTGACTCATCCAGAGAACCTTGAGAAGATTTTCTCAGTCTAAATGAAGCTTGTCCTGCTCAGAAAAGGCTTGTTTTAATTCATGAGATGAATTTAAGACAACACCTGCTAATTTCTAGCACCTGCCAATTTCATTTTAGGACATCTGTCAAAAGTTGACATATGGGTCTTAAATGAAGAGGGCTCATTGGAGGATTTTTATGGAGTATCCACATGCCAAAACTCAATTGAATTGGGTGCCATAATCAGATTATGGCATGAGCCCAATTAGATTAAAGTGGGTGCCCCAAATGGATAAGAACCAAAGAGTCCTGATAAACATGGACTCTTTGGCGCCACCTTGATTGAGCTTATCCAATGTTGGGCCAACTTAGGAGAGAGGTGGGATTCTTATCTGATGTGATCAGATAACATCACTCCACCAATCAGAATTTTTCCATAATTTATTGGAATTTTTTGATTGGTTGAATGATGTGGCACTGCACAGCATACAGGGTCTATATAAACCCTGCTGCGCCTAGGGTTTCATGAAAGAAATTATTTTATGCACAAAACCTAATAGCTGCTACCCCCTCCCTCTTCTCTACATCCTCTCTGCTCTCCTTCCTCCCCTCTTCACATCCAAAGAGTTGGACGTCCATCTGGCAAAGATCCAAGGCGTGGTGACGCCTGGAACAGAAGGCTGCAGGACATCTTCGACAGGCTGCTGCTCCAACTTTAGAAGAGTTTTGAAGTACTTTCAAATCAGATAAAGATCTAATTTTTGAGCATAGATTCGTGAGCAGAAGATATTCTAGATCCTACTTGAGTGGATATCGGTAGAGGCCAGGCACTTGCGTGGCTACATCAGAACCTCGGGCTATGCAGAGATCATCTACAGGGTAATCAGATTATCCTTGAGGTACTTCTTCTTTCATCATAGATTTAGATTTAATTTTAGATTTTAAATATCAGATAATAAAATTAGATCTAAAGAATTGGATCTGAAATATGTAGGATAATTTTTTAAAATTATTCCACTTCAGATTTGATGAAATCTTGAAGATCCTACGAGGAAAAGCAGTTTACCCTTTTTTCACAAAGGAAGCCGTGGAAGAAGAAGGAAGGAAAAGAAAAAGAAGAAGAAGAAGGAAAAAAAGAAAAAAAGAAAAAAAAAGAAAAGAAAAAAAAGTAAAAAAAAGAAGAAGAAGAAAAAAAAATATAGAGTCTCTTCTTTTTCTCTCTCCCTCTTTTCTTCTCTCTACTTTCTCTTTCTCTCTTTACTTTCTCTCTCTACTTTCTCTCTCTAGGTTATTTCTCTCTCCTAAGATTTTTTAAAATTTTGAGAAGAATGATGATGAATTTAAATGATCCTAGTGATGAATTTTTGATCTGTGATCGTCGGAGGTACACCGACATCTACTTTGATCAGATTAGGTATTTTTAAGATTCTATTTTTCATGATTTTGTTGAATTATCTATATGATAATTTTTGTAAGATTTGATCTGATCGATCGAATTTGTTGAATCATATCGTCTGAGGAGTCTAAGATGAATTTTCTCTCTCTAAAATTATTTTTCTCTCTTGATCGATTTATCAATGAAATTTTTTTTTTAATATTTTTGATCTGATGAAGAATCCTAATCCATGATTGTCTGATAGTGTACTGGCACCCACCTTGATCAGATCAAATATCTTTAGATTTTATCACCCATGATTTTATTGAATTATCCATGTGATAATTTTAGCATGATTTGATTAATTTATCTTGATCTGATCAATCAAATTTGTTGAATCGTATCATCTGATTAGTACAAATTCATCTTCATGAATTTCTCTCTCTAAAATTATATCTCTCTAGAAGTTTATTTTTTAGAATTTATCAAAAAAAAAATTTTATTTTGATGAGTTTGAATGATTCTAGTGAAAGCATCCTGATCCGTGGTTGTTAAGTAGTATGCCAGCATCTTGATCAGACTATGAATCCTTAGATTTGATCATCCATAATCTCGATCTAGCCATGATTTGATTTGATCATGTTGATTTCACCAATCGAGATATTGGACCAATCATAATGTTGGATTGTGTCACATGATTAATTCGAATTGTACCTCATAAATTCTCTCTCTTCTAATTTTTTCTCTCTACTTGATTTTATGAAATAAATGAAGAAACCTCGATCCTATCACTTCGAATCCGATTTGATTGATAGTCAAACTTTGGATCGTCTATGTCCTAATTAGATTTTGATTAGATGAAATTAGATGATCGGACCCAATCTAAATCGTTGAAATATGATATTCATATTCTTTTTGATTATTGAATTTGATCTCGTATAGATATCATTGACACCTGATAATCGGATATTGTGATATGGTTTATGAACTGAAGAATTTTGAAAGAAAATTTATAAAATTATGTGGATTTATTGGAATGCATTCGAGGTAAGCAATATTTTATTTTTTTTAGATTTATCGATAAATTATAATATATTTTTCTAATATGATTTGTGAAATGATGCATGAATTGGATGAATGATATTTTGTTATGAAAATATCATATTTGAAATGTTATGATGAAGCATGATTGAACATATTGATTTCATGATGTATTATATTGATTGATTTTGATATCGAAATTAGAATATGAAACATGATTTATGAAAAATTTTGATTTAAGAATAATATGAATTGACAACCTGACTATGTAAAGGATCCTACCAATGGGGTATATACATTGGTAATTGATTTATCCTGAGGGTTTATGTCATCAGAGAGACCAACGATAAATCGTCAGAGAGACCAGCGGTTTCGAAGGACTTTGCTGCCAGATGATTCACAGCTCACCGCAAGAAGATATGCGGTGTTATGATCCTGTCATAGAAAAAATATGGTCATAGCTCATGGTTGACGAAAAGAATTTAAGAATGAAAGAAATTAAAATATCGAAAGAAACTCAACTTAAAAAAAAAATAAATTTGGCATGAACTATATTGCATAATCAAAATTGATTTCAAATTGATGAACTCTATCTGCTTATTTTTTATAATGATTATTTATTTTAATACCTAATGAAATTTATTGAAAGTGATCACTTACTGGGCTGTCTAGCTCATTACATCCTATTTTACTATTTTTACAGATGTTGAGGAATTAAGGTGATACAAGATATGAATGGAAGAGTGATCAGAAGCAGAATCTTCATACTTTTATTTTAGGTTAAAAGTCTTATTGAATTTGATGTAAGGCCTATGAATCATTATTGAATTTATTGAGATATTAAAGAAAAAATTTAGATCGTTATGTTTTAGATCTAAATTATTGACTAATTATTTGCTGTTATTTTAGGATAGCATAATAAGATGCCTTGCATGCTTATGGGAAGAGTTTTCTATGAGTATGCAGTGGTTGCCATAACCTTCGATTCACAATCTCGGGTCGGGGGCATGACAAATAAGGTGGTATCAGAGCATAAGTGGATAAATTATAAAATATAGAATCAAATATAGAATGAGTGTAAGTGGATAGACACTAAGACATTATGGTGTAGATCTTTGATGATTGTAGTAGGAGAAATCTTTATAATTTTTATTTAAATATTGAGATTATGTATGAAAAGATCATGAGAGATTATGACATATAGAGTTTGAAATATGATGGATGATCTATGGATTATGATATGATTAGTTAGATTTTGATCGAAAGTAATTACAAAAGGATTGACATGAAATTTTATTGTGTATTATGGTTATTAATTTGATTATTGATTATTCAAGTGAATCATAAGTTCAAATTCGATGTAAGAATAATACTATGATATTACTTTTAGTTGAGAAGTTGACTATTATTGGCAAGATAAAAATTTGATGATAAAATGTTATTCCAGGATGGACTAAGAAAGTCTTTTATGATGCTTGATTGGAATATTTATTAAATTGAATTTGGTATGTGGATTAATATATAAGTGGCATATTAGATGAATGTATATTTGAAGATATTGCAAAGAAATCTATTTCTTATTGATGAAATCGATTATGAGATTGTAAGATATTTATCATACTGAATCTTTAATCATCATCCTTAGATCTAAATAATAGATCTTTTTATGTCTCTTGGAGACTACATGATGTGTATGAAATTTTAATTTAAGATTTTATATCTAAGTTGATCAAGAGATTTTCTGATATTATTGTTGAGATTGTTAATGAAAAATTGATATCTTTAGATTAAGATAAAAGATCTGATTTATATTTATTTGAGATTATGGGACCCATATGAATTTATAATTTAGAAATTTTGGATTTAGAAATTGATATGGAGTTCTTTTACTAATGAGGTCTCTGATTGAATTTATTAAGTAGAGATTTGATTTTTTGAGGCTTATATGATTGTTATAAAAGGATACTTGATAGATATTGAAGATCCTGATGATAAAATTTTTTTAAAAAAAGATAATAATTTGAAATTCTTATATGTTCTGATTATGTCCTAACTTAATGGATCATCGAAGAATTTTCTCATTGATTTGACTTATAAGGATTTTGATTTGGAATTTATCTAATTGAATCGATATGAAAATTAAGATTTGATTCATATTGATTATAGTAAATTTATATGATGGTTTTAAATGTGATATTGAACTCAAGAGTTAATCAAGTTATTGTATACCAGTAAAGTATGAATGAGAATCAGAAGTTAATCTTTGGCTTCAATTAAAATTTAAATTTTAAATTTTTTTATTGATAAGATAAAGAAATAATTTGATCAAAGTTTTTTTTTGGTGAACCTAAGAAATTTTGATTGCTAGAATAGAGTGCGCAACGGAAGCATGGTCATTTGGATTATTTTGAGTAAGTTAGGAATGTTGACTCTTTGAATTAAGAATTATGATAGATAATATGGTTTGATATAAAAAATTTATTATATTAGAAAGAATAATATTTTAAATTTTAGATTATTTTAGATATCCTAATGTGATTTTCAAAAGTAGCGCTTCCATCTACTATACTACAAAATATTTAGCATCCTAATTCTAGGATGAGTGGACCCTTGATTTTTTGATTTTAGATTTAGAATATTTAGAGATAAATTTTTTCTATCCTAGAATTGAATTTTATAATTCTTTATTTATTAGGAAGAATTTGAGATTGTTTATGAATAATGACTTTGTTCTTAGATTATTATACTCAAATATTTATCTCCAAGATATAATAAAATTTGAAGTTTGAACTCTTTTGTCATTTTATTTATCTGACTGAATGGAAAAGATTGAGGTTATCTATTGATATGGACGATTGTCCTATAAAAGATGGATTAGAGTATTTATAATTTAATCTGATAATAAATCAATTAATAAGAGTAGTTAATGTTTAGATAGAGAAAATTGATATACTTACTTAGAATAGAGATATTGATTTTGATTGTAAGAAAAAAAATAGTTTGATTTAGATCAACTTTTGAGTTATTGATTTTTTCTTATGAAATGACTTAAGGATAAATTACTTCAAAAATTAGAATATTTAAGAGTTTGAGGGTTTGAGTAAGAAAATTTCGATGACTAAAAATAATGGTTTTGATTCTAATCAATACTGGTGATATTGATCTTTTCCTACGAAATGACTTAATGATGAAGTTGCATCGAGAATTAAAATATCAAAGTTCAAGAATGAGATTTGAAATGATAAGTCTTCAACTTTGAAAGTACGAATAAGAAAAATATTTTTGAATTTTGATTGATTAGGATGTCATTATATGATTCATAGAAAGTATATTTTTCTATCTTATGATGGGTTGATTAATTAAGAGTGACTAGTATTTTAAAAAAAATAAAATAAAATTCTTATTTA
>NC_026007.2:2148672-2238830 GCF_000442705.2 Elaeis guineensis | reverse complement strand
CCCAAGCAAATCTGCAACCATCAACGGAATGACAATTGGGTATCTTCGAACGGCATAAAAGCCGAAAAAGAGCTCGGCAAACGACAACCCCACATGAACAGAAGAAGAGTTCGTCAATGACCTTGAGACGACGTGAAAAAAAAAGAAGAAGAGAAGGAAGAAAGAGGAAAGGAAAAATGAAGAAGTTCGACAAGACAACTATTAATGCGAGATACAGACGAGGTAACAAAATCTCTTTTTCATTTAACAGGAGTATACGTTACAGGACCCGGTGGGTCAGAGAAAAAAGAAAAAAGAAGATACACGACATCGCAAGTCTCGCAGGCACGGTTCAGGCAGGATGAACCGGAGGCCGCTCCGAGCTACGAATTCCTCTCTCCGTCTCTATCCTTCTCAGTCGCGTTCTCCAGTGCATGTAAACAGCTCTCGCCCCATCTCGCCTCATTCTGTCACTGAAGTCCCGACCCTAGCAGAGAAAGGGTAGGATAGATCTCTGGAGGCGGTAAGGGCAACGCGGCAGTAGCGAAGACCTGTTTCAAGAAAGAACCGGAGTCACCTCGGAAGCGGGTAGCGACACCAGAGATGTGCCTCATCTCTGATATGCCCCACAACAGCCACCACCCAAAAATGCTCCGGCAAGGTCGGCATGCGCTACTTTTACCATCCCCGCAACAAGTTCCACTGCCCCACCGTCAACGCCGACCGCCTCCGGTCCCTCGGCCCCGACGACGTTAAGGATCCCGTCATGGCTTATGACAGCTGCTCTGTCCTCTTGACCGGTATCACCCCGCCTTGCTACTCCGAGATTCGCGGGCAGAGAGTAACTTCACCGACGGCCCCCGTTACTAAACCCTGTTGTTGAAGGAATTCTTCCCCGAGCCTCCTTTAAAACGACGGAGATTCTCACTGGACGCCATTCTCCTCCTCACCTTCCTCCAAGCCCTAAAAATCCCCTCAAGAACGGCTTCCGGGGTAGAGGACATAGCGTAGGGACCCTTAGAGAAGAATTGGGGGCTGAAGGAGGCTAGGACTGGTGCGAGGGAGGCAAGACTCTCAGACGAAAGAAAAGTGCCAGGATGAAAGCCATGAAAGGACTGAGGGTGTTTAAATAGCCGACGATCCCTAGCGCAGTTATGGCGGCGAGTATTCCTGGGCCAGCTGGTGTGTGCCGCGTGTCGTGCTTATCCCCTTCATTGCTATCGAGGGTAGACCGCTCGCAAATTCCTGTGGCACGGCACTTGGATCGCATTCAATGGGTTCTGAAAAGACTCTTCAGATCACCTTCACCGAAAAGCGGACTCTGACGTACACACGTTAAATGCCAAAATATCTGGAGGCGGCGCAGTGCGCAGGATTCGAAGGACGGTTTCGGCTGTACCCATCTCGCTCTCTGTACTTTCTTCATTTGAAATTCAAACTCGAAAGTAGGGGGCTAGTGTTGGGTATATAAATACCCACAGTCGAAACCCCCAGCGGAGTCGACGATGGAACGGAACGGCTCCGCCCGAACTCCTTACGGGAGCCGGGCTTCGCCTCCAACATCAGCTGCAGAACGGCTCTGCCCGGACTCCTACGGGAGCCGGGCTCCATCACCGACATCGACAACAGCACGGCTCCGCCCGGACTCCTACGGGAGCCAGCTCCACCTTCGACTTCGAGCAGGCACGGCTCCGCCCGGACTCCTACGGGAGCCGGGCTCCGCCTTCGACTTCGAGCAGCACGGCTCCGCCCGGACTCCTACGAAAGCCGGGCTCCGCCTTCGACTTCGAGCAGCACGGCTCCGCCCGACTCCTACGGGAGCCGGGCTCCGCGCTTCGACACCAACAGCAGCTCGGCTCCGCCCGGATTCCTACGGGGGCCGAGCTCCGCCTTCAATATCAGCTGCTGGTAAGCTCCGTCTGGACTCCTACGGGAGCCGGGCTTCATCTTTAACTTTGATTGCAGAGGGCTCGCCCGGACTCCTACGGGAGCCGGGTTCCGCTTTCAGTATCCACTTGCAGGAAAGTTCCATCCGGACTCCTACGGGAAGCCGGACTCCACCCACAACCCCAACCGAAAGGAGGATCCCTCCCGGACTTCTACAGAAGCCGGACTTTCAACCACTGCCGAGCCTCGATCAACAGATCCGCGCCCCTGGCAGATATCAATAACAACCGTGATCCTGTTCCACTTCCTGTAGCGGATTCCGCGTGGCTCCATCACCCCCTGCGGCGGACCCATTTACTCTCTGACAGGCTGTGTCAACGGCCACGATTCTGCTCCACTCCCTGCGGCAGGTGCTGCGCGACTCCACTACTCCCTGACAGCTAGCGGCAACGGACGCCGCTCCACTACCTGCAACTGGCTCTACGTGGCAGGCCGTAACAATAGCTACGTGTCTTACTCCACTATCCTTCGCAATCAATTCCCCTGACCATGGGCGGCCCACTACCAGACGGTTACAAACGTCGCCATCAATCAATTGCCTCCTCCGCCTATAAAAGAGGACCCAGATATGTTATTCTCTAAGCTCATCTCTTATCTCAAAACTCTGCTAAATTCTCCGTTCGAGCACTCCATTCTTGTTGAGGCAAGAACTGACTTGAGCGTCGGAGGTCTTGCCGGAGCAACCCTACCTCCGGTTTTAGACTTCCTTTTGCAGGTCCCGACGGCGACCGCGGCTTCCCCGACTCCAGCTTCTCCGGCGCAAGCAGATTTTTGCACCAACATATATATACATGTATATATATATATACATGTATATATATATATACATGTATATATATATATACATGTATATTTATATATATATATATGTATATATACATACATATATATAATATATATATACATGTATATATATATACATGTATATATATATACATGTATATATATATATACATGTATATATATATACATGTATATTATATATACATGTATATATATATACATGTATATATATATATACATGTATATATATATACATGTATATATAATATATACATGTATATATATATACATGTATATATATATATACATGTATATATATATACATGTATTATATATATACATGTATATATATATACATGTATATATATATATATATATATATATATATATATGTACATATATCTATATAATATATATGTACATATATCTATATATATACATATATATAACATATATATATATATATACATATATATATATACATATATATACATATATATATATACATATATATATATATACATATATATATACATATACATACATATATATATATATATATATATAAATACACATATATGTATATATATACATATATGTATGTATGTATATACACACACACATTCATATATACTGTTGGGTATAAATATACCCCCCAGCCGAAGTTCGTCAGGAGTGACCCTCCAGTGATTCTACCGATGTCCGACCTTCGGCGACATCTTTTCGAACCCCTCCGACGGCCAAGCCTCCGCAACATTCTCGAGTTCTGCCGACAGATAAATCCCCACCAGTATCGATCGGATTCTCTCCACGACGGGCGGACTCCATCCAGGTGTCTACGGTGGTCGACCACCTTCTAGACTCCGTCCGGGCTCCTACGGGAGCCGGACTTCTCCCCCGAAATGTCAACTGCAGGTAGACTCCATCCGGGCTCCTACGGGAGCCGGGCTTCTTCCCCGAACGCCAACTACAGGTAGCCTCCGTCCGGGCTCCTACGGGAGCCGGACTTCTCCCCCGAATGCCAACTGCAGGTAGACTCCGTCCGGGCTCCTACGGGAGCCGAACTTCTTCCTCGAACGTCAACTGCAGGTAGCCTCCGTCCGAGCTCCTACGGGAGCCGGACTTCTTCCCTGAACGCCAACTGCAAGTAGACTCCGTCCGGGCTCCTACGAGAGCCAAACTTCTTCCCTGAATGCCAACTGCAGGTAGACTCCGTCCGGGCTCCTACGGGAGCCGAACTTCTTCCCCGAACTCTAGCTGCAGGTAGACTTCGTCCGAGCTCCTACGGGAGTCGGACTTTTGCCCTGAACTCATGTTGCAGGTAGACTTCATCCGAACTCCTACAAGGCCGAACTCCGAGTTTCTACTATAAGTGATTCACTCCGAGCTTCTGCTACGGACGATCTACTTTAAATTTCTATTACGAGCGGTCCGTGCCGGATTTTCACTGTAAGCCTTCACCCGAGCTTCCATTGTGGATGATTTCCTTCTATGGAGATCAGACTCCGATCGAACTTTGGTAGTGGACAGATTTCGGGCGAACTCCTATGGCACACGAAAATCCAGCAGCTAGACCCTTCCAGTGGATGAACCTCTCCAGCGCCATCCGAGATCCACTATCGGTCGCCGCTGTCGAATTCTGCACGAAACCGGACTTCGTCTGCGGAAAGCCTCTGACCGAGCTCCTACGGCAAGTGGCCCTCGCCTGCAGCCTTAACGCCCAAGGCACCCAGTGGTAGAAGGTTCGCCAGCAACATCCGAGCTTCTCTCATATGGATAGCTACCTCTCTCCGCCAGGCACCTCAACCGAGCTTCGGCCGACAGTCCTGGACTCCCTGGCAGGCCACAGTAATGGCCACGACTCTGCCCCATTTTCTGCGATGGATACCGCGTGGCTCCACCACTCCCTGGCAGGCCACAGTAATGGCCACGACTCTGCTCCACTTCCTGCGACGGATACCGCGTGGCTCCTTCACTCTCTGGCAAGTCGCGACAACGGACGCTGCACCACTCCCCGCAACGGGCTCCACATGGCAGACCACAGTAATGGCCACGACTCTGCTCCACTTCCTGCGATGAATACCGTGTGGCTCCTCCACTCCCTGGCAAGTCACGACAACGGACGCTGCTCCACTCCCCGCAACGGGTTCCACGTGGCAGGCCACGATGATGGCTACGATTCCACTCCACTACTCTTCATAATAAACTTCTCCTGGCCCCGAATAGCCCACTGCCAGGCGGTTACAAACGTCGCTATCAGTCTGTTGCACCCTTCGCCTATAAAAAGGGGGGACCCCAGATACGTTATTCTCTAAGCTCTAATTTCTATCTCAAAATTCTGCTAAAATTTTCGTTCGAGCACTCCATTCTTGTTGAGGCAGAGAACTGACTTGAGCATCGGAGGGTCTTGTCGGAGCACCCCCAACTCCGGTTTAAACTTCCTTTACATGTCCCGGCGGTGACCGCGGCTCCCCCCAACTCCGGTTTAGACTTCCTTTGCAGGTCCAATGGTGACCGTGGCTCCCTCGACTCCAGCTTCTCCGATGCCGGCGGATTTTTGCATCAACAGGATTGGCGCTAGAGGAAGGGGCTGTCTTTTGCAGCACCCTTGTTCTTGAAGGAGCGCTCAATGGGACCGCCTCCGGTCATCTTCTCCGGCACCCTCTCCTCCGATTTTCTGCCTGATCTCCACCTGATGCCTCCCCGAAGGGCATCCTCCAGGCGGTTGACGGCCTCCATGGCCAGATCTCAGCAGACTCCGCAAGCTCCGGCCCCGTCCTCGGTTTCCCAATCTCCTCTTCCTCTGACGACAGCAGTCGGCATGGAGCAGTCCGATGATAGGCCTCCGACCGATTTTGCCAACACTATCTCGGGAGAATCTCGACAGGGAACAACCGATGTACTGGCCGGACCCCAAGCGGCAAAGGATTGAGGAATCCATAACCTTTACTGAGGAAGATGCTCGGGAGTTCAATTTCCTCATAACGATGCGATTGTAGTTTCTTTAAATATAGCTAATTACGATGTGCGCCGCATTCTTGTCGACAATGGAAGTTCGGCCGACATTCTGTTCTATGACGCCTTCTAAAAAATATCCATCCTTGACGGTCGTTTGGGGCCGATTAGCTCCCCTCTGGTAGGGTTTACCGGTGATGCTATCTCTATAGAGGGGTAATAACTTTGACTGTAGCTGTAGGTCAATATCCAAGACAGTCCAGGGCTTTGGTGGATTTTTCTGGTGGTGAAGGCGCCGTCAGCCTACAACGTAATCCTCGACCGACCTGGCCTCAATGCCCTCCAGGCCGTGGTCGACCTACCATCTGAAATTGAAATTCCCTACTAGCCAGGGGGTCAGAGAAGTCAAGGGAGACCAAGCCCTGGCCAAACACTGCTACAGCATAGCCTCGCAAAGGAGTGACCAATCTGACCTCTGTCCGGTTGATGGATTAGACGCCCGCGACGATCTCGCTGAGGAAAGGGCGGGCCAATTGAAGATCTGGTTTCGATCCCTTTGAACGATAGGAATTCAGAGCATATGGTGAAGATCGGCTCCAACCTGGGGGAAGAGGTGCAGACGCAGCTCATTGATTTCCTACGAAAGAATGCGGATATTTTCGCTTGGGTTCAGCGGACATGTCGGGGATTGACGCAGAGATCATGGAACATCATCTGGCCGTTGATCCAAAGCATCGACCGACGAAAGAAAAAATTTTGAAGTTATGCACCGAAAAGGCAAAAAGCGATAGCCGAGGAAGTGGATAAACTCCTGAAAGTCGGATTCATTAGAGAGGTCAACTATCCTGACTAGATCTCCAACGTTGTCCTAGTCAAAAAGGCAAACGGCAAGTGGAGGATGTGTATAGACTTCAAAAAGCTGAATAAGTCTGCCCAAAGGATAGCTACCTTCTGCCCAGGATTGATCAACTGGTGGATGCAACCTCGGGCCATGAGCTTCTCACCTTTATGGATGCATTCTTCGGCTATAATCAAATCAGAATGGCGCCAGAAGATGAAGAAAAGACTGCTTTCATTACTAACCGTGGTCTTTACTGTTACAGGGTCATGCCCTTCGGCCTCAAAAAATGCAGGTGCAACCTATCAGCGGCTGGTGAACAAAAATCTTCAAGGAGCAGATCAGCCGCAACATGGAGGTTACGTGGACGACATGCTCGTGAAAAGTAAATCTTCAACGAACCACGTCGCCGACCTCGAGGAGACCTTCGATGCCCTTCGAAAATATAAGATGAAGCTGAACCCGATTAAGTGTGCTTTCAGAGTGACCTCGGGGAAGTTCCTGGATTTCATGTATCGGGGCCCGGGATTGAAGCCAATCCGGAGAAAATTTGCGCCATCCAGGAGATGGCTGCCCCAAAGTCGATAAAAGAGGTTCAGTGCCTTACAGGGAGGGTGCAGCCCTGAATTGCTTCGTTGCAAGGTCGGCCGAATGGTGCTTACCCTTTTTCTAAACCCTCAAGCGGTCGAAGAACTTCTGTTGGACCACTGTAGTGTCAACAGGTGTTTGAAAAACTAAGGAGCTACCTCGGCTCGCCTCCGCTATTGGCGAAGCCCGAGCCCGGAGAAGAGTTGTTTTTGTACCTGACGGTCTCCCCTTATGGCCCTCGCAGCAGTTCTTATCAAGGAAGAAGCAAAAATTCAACGGTCGATCTACTACATCAGTCGCGCGTTGAGAGACGCCGAACCAGGTATACCAAATTAGAGAAACTAACTTATGCCCTGCTGATTGCAGCCCGGAGGCTCCAACCTTACTTTCAAGGGCACACCGTAATGTTGCTCACCGACCAGCCGATTAAGATGATTCTGCACCGGGCGATGCTTCTGGAAGGATAGCAAAATGGTGATCGAGCTCACAGAATTCGATATCAACTATCAACCTAGGCCGACAGTAAAAACCCAGATATTGGCAGATTTTTTATAGTAGAATGCACAATCTTGGAGGAGGCCGGGCCTGATGATGTGCAAATCTTAAAATTTGTAAAAAAAACCGCAAGCGCACGGTGTGCAGAGTAGCACGACCAGCGAGTACGGGTCGATCCCACAGAGACTTGGTTTAAAAATGATTTTCAAATCTATGCTCAAGCGAGCTTTAACAAAAATCGAAAGTCGAAAGTTGTTTGCTAAAGACAATAAGACTAAGGATCTAGGGTTTTTGAATCCACTAGATCTAGATTAGGAATTCTACCTAGAATTTTTCTTATTGATCCTAACGACTACTCCTCTTGTCTTTCCCAAGCATAGATTATGAAGGGACTAAGGCCCAACGATAACCCATCAAGATTCTTTACAGGGGAGTAGTAACTAGGATCCCTTAGGGTTTTCTCCTCCTATGCACTGAATCAAGCATGAACTATGAAGGGACTCTGACCCAACTGTAGTTCATCAAAAATTCTTGGCAAAAGAGGAAGAAAAAGAAACCCTAAGAAAAAGAAAGAACCCTATGTAAAATCCCTACTCATGATCTAGCTTCATCGCAAACCCTAGAAGGGATGCTTAGCTAGACATGATCTAAATCTACTTGCAAAATTTAAATGAAAAAAAATAAACTACCCTAATTTCATAAATTAAACTATCCTAATTGCATAAATTTAAACTGCATAATTTAAACTAACCTAATTGCATAAAATTAAATTGCATAAATTAAACTATCCTAATTGCAAGAAAAATAAATTGCATAATGTAAAGAGATGAAATTGCATAAAAATAAGATTTTATATAAAAAAAATTTATTACAAAAACCTCAAAGCTCGAGGCTTGAAAAGAGAGCTAAAAACCCCACTATCTAGGGTTACAAGCTTGATCGGAAGGAAGAATACATAAAACAAGGGCCTTTGGGGGCTTTTTATAGGCATTTGGGGGTTATAAGGTTTTCAAAACTTTCGATGTGGGACTAAGAGGTTTTAGAGGTTGTTAGGGGGTTTATGGTGCGCCGATGGGTCCATGGTCCATGCGCCTGTTGCTGTGGACCAGGCGGCTAACCAGATCACCAAATCAGTTGATTTTTGACCAATTTTGATCTGATTTGACTCGGGTTTGACCCAATTGAGTCTTCTTTCTTCATTCTTCAATTCCTGGGTCAATTTAACTCCGTTTTGCATAAAATTTGCGCCGTTGGAATCCTCTTTCCTTGTTCTTTCTATTGATGATCTCTTCTTCTGCAAAATATAATAACAAGTATCAATTTCTTAATAAAGTTAGATAATTTAGATATTAATTGATACTTTTTATGTCAATTTGTGACATAAATCACACCCCCCAACTTAATCATTGCTAGTCCCTTAGCAATGTACCAAAATAAGATCATATTCCAAAAAGATCCTTCCTTTGCAAATTAATTTAAGATCGAAATTCAAGAAGTTTTCTAGTATTACTAAGTAATGAGCTTCGAATTAGAATCGGTAGTCAGTCTACTTAGAAGCTTTCTTAGAGTACACTTAAAGTTTTATAGCACTTGTGTGAGTGATAACTAACTTAGTATTTCAGTATTAACTTGTACAGGCCAATTGTATCATTTTTCATAACTTAGTTCGATTAATTTTCTATACACCCCAGATTAAACAAAGAACTAAGGTAGCTTTCACACTGTTTTTTTTTTTTTTTTTTTTTTTTTGCTGAGCATCCTGGCCTTCCCACCACCGTTTGACGCGAATCTCAACACTTGACTTAGGTGAAGAGACCCGGTTACTAGGCTTAGGGCAATCCACATTTACTCTGTGTTTTGCATTTTATTTCAGGCAGGTAGCTCTTTCCTTAAATTCAAATTTCTTCAATTGGGGTGTAGAGAAAATTATCTAATTTAAATAATACTCAAATCCTTAATTGGCCTTACAATTAACACCTACTTTACCTTGTTAGTGTGCATGTGCAATTGGAAGTGCTAATAGTCTTTAAATGACCTAAGCCACCAAGAGTCTAACCAGCTAATCTTCTCCGTGACTCACTACATTAGCAAATACTTTCTAACTTACTCTTATTTCTTTTATAGATTAATTTATTTCATATATATATATATATTATTTTTTATTTTTTATTTTTTTACATAATATATTAAATGCAAGAAATAACTCATAGTGGAAGGAAAAGGAAATGATAACACCTGATTTTGTTCAAGCTCTCCCCTCAACTTGACCGACATTGTCCCCAATGGAGTTTATCTAATTTATTTGTCCTAAGCAAACTGAAAACAAAGAAAGCATTAGAAATTAAATAAGCTGGGTTGCCTCCCAGAAGCGCTAAGTTTTATGTCTTCAGCCAGACCAAACCTCGAAGCAACTTAATCAGAATAAGTTGGTTCATAAAGAACCATGGCATCTTCAACAGTCTTGACAGGTAATTCCAAGAATGGTTTTAATCGTTGACCATTAACTTTAAAGATAACACCATTACTTGGGTTTTCAATCTCAACAGCTCCGTGTGAAAAACTTCCTTTACTAAAAATGGTCCTGTCCATCTAGACCTAAGCTTTCCTGGAAACAGATGTAATCTAGAGTTATATAAGAGCACCTTTTGTCCGATATTGAAAGTTTTTCTTATAATTGATTGATCATGAAATGCTTTGGTTCGTTCCTTGTATATCCTTGCATTTTCATAGGCTTCATTTCTAAGTTCTTCTAATTCATTCAATTGAAGCTTCCTATGGTTTCCAGCATCGTTCAAATTTGTATTTAGTTGTTTGATGGCCCACATGGCTTTGTGTTCTATCTCAATAGGCAAGTGACATGGTTTACCAAACACAATCCTATAAGGAGACATTCCTAGATTGGTCTTGAAAGCGGTTCGGTATGCCCAAAGTGCATCAATTAATTTCAAAGACCAATCCTTTCTATTGGCACTAACAGTTTTTTCCAGGATCTGTTTGATTTGTCGGTTTGACACTTCAACTTGCCCACTAGTTTGAGGATGATATGGTGTGGCCAATTTGTGGGTGACATTATACTTTTTCATCAATGTTGCAAAAGGTCGGTTACAAAAATGGGTTCCCCGATCACTAATGATTGCCCTAGGAATACCGAAACGGGAGAGAATATTTTCTTTAAGAAACTTAATGACCATTTTGCTATCGGGTGTTCTACATGCAATTGCTTCTACCCATTTTGAAACATAATCAACTGCTACTAGAATATATTCATTTCCAAAGGAATTTGGAAATGGTCCCATGAAATCGATCCCCAAACATCAAAAACTTCAACTACCAAGATTGGGTTGAGTGGCATCATGTGTCGCTTGGTGATTCGCCCATTTTCTGACATTGAGCACAACTTTTACAATATTCATGAGCATCCTTAAACAAATTGGGCCAATAAAAACCACATTGGAGAACCTTAGCAGCAGAGCAGTTTTCTTAGACGCGAAGTGACCCCCACATGCTTGATCATGACAAAAAGATAAAATATTCATGACTTCGTTATCTGGGATACACCTTCTAATAATTTGATCAGGACATTGTTTAAAAAGATAAGGATCATCCCAAATGAAATACTTCACTTGGGCAAAGAATTTATATTTATCCTGCTTAGTCCAATGAGAAGGTATCTTGCCTATGGCTAAATAATTTACAATATCAGCAAACCAAGGTTCAGTAGACACAGACATGAGTTGCTCATCTGGGAAAGATTCATTGATGGGTGGTTCACTAGATGGTGCAACTGGAATTCGGGACAAATGATCTGCTACAACGTTCTCAGTGCCTTTCTTGTCCCTAATTTCTAGGTCAAATTCTTGAAGGAGCAAAATCCATCTGATTAAACGTGCCTTGGCATCCTTCTTTGCTAGGAGATGTCTAATGGCTGAGTGATCGGTGTAAACAATGGTGTGGGTCCCAACCAAATAAGATCTAAATTTCTCTAAAGCAAAGACAACGGCAAGGAACTCCTTCTCAGTTGTGGTGTAGTTAAGCTGCGCATCATTTAAGGTTTTACTTGCATAATATATCACTCTAGGCAGCTTATTTATTCGTTGACCTAAGATTGCGCCCACAACATGATCGGACGCATCACACATTAATTCAAATGGTTCAGACCAGACAGGAGGATGAATGATTGGAGCTGATACAAGTGCATTTTTTAGAAATTCAAAGGATTCCAAGCACTCATAGTAAATTCAAATTTAGTATCCTTTGCCAAAAGATTAGTCAGTGACGTGCTACTTTGCTAAAGTTGGCAATAAACTTCTATAGAATCCAGCATGACCTAAAAATGAACGTATTTCTTTCACAGATTTAGGTGGTGGAAGACTTGCAATTAGATCTATTTTGGCCTTGTCCACTTCAATCCCCTTTTTAGAAATGACATGGCAAGAACTATTCCCTGTTTGACCATAAACTGACATTTTTCCCAGTTGAGAACTAGGTGCTTCTCCTTACATCGTTCTAGAACTAATTGCAGGTGATTCAGACACTCGGAGAAGGTTAGACCAAAAACAGAAAAGTCATCCATAAAAATTTCTAGAAATCGTTCTATCATATCTGAAAATATGCTGATCATGCATCTCTGAAAGGTTGCCGGTGCATTACATAGTCCAAAGGGCATTCGTCTATAGGCAAAAGTACCAAATGGACAGGTGAATGTAGTCTTTTCTTGATCTTCAGCGGCTATGGGGATCTGGTTGTAACCGGAGTATCCATCAAGAAAAAGTAAAACTCTTGTCCGGCTAGTCTTTCCAACATTTGATCAATAAATGGCAAAGGAAAGTGATCTTTCCTTGTCGCAGCATTCAACTTTCTATAGTCTATACAGACCCTCCATCCCGTTTGGGTCCTAGTTGGGATAAGTTCGTTTGCATCATTTTGGACCACTGTTACCCCAGATTTCTTGGGTACTACTTGAACTGGGCTTACCCAAGAGCTATCAGAAATAGGATAAATTATTCCACTATCTAGGAGTTTCAGAATCTCCTTTTTAACTACATCCTTCATAACTGGATTAAGCCTTCTTTGGGCTTCTCTTGTTGGTTTAGCCTCTTCCTCTAAGTATATTCTATGTTGAACTATAGAAGGGCTTATTCCTTTGATATCTGCTATGGTCCAACCTATTGCCTCTTGATTTGCTTTTAGAACTGACAATAACTCCTCCTCTTGCTTGGGATCTAGGTCTGATGCAATAATTACAGGCAAAGTTTCTTTGGGTCCTAGATATGCATACTTGAGATGTTCTGGGAGGGGCTTCAGTTCTAAAATGGGTGCTTCCTCTATCGATGGTTTAGGTGATGAGTTCACCATCTCAATGATTGGTTCAGTAGGAAGTGTCGATTCCTGATTAATCTGATTTTCTTTAAGTATTTCATTGACATCCTCAGACTCATGGATTAACCAGGGGTTAGACTCTAGGTCGACTTCATCATCACTAATGTCAATGGATTCATAAATACCATCTTGGACTACATTGACATAGCATGAGAAGAGGATTCCTGTTCTAAGTTAAAAACATTAAGCTCAATGGTCATATTCCCAAAGGATAACTTCATTAGACCATTTCGACAATTGATTTCAGCATTGGCCGTAGCTAAGAATGGTCTTCCTAAAATGACAGGTATATGTCCTTTAGGATTCGCAACTGGCTCAGTCTCTAAAACAATAAAATCTACAGGAAAAATAAAATTTTCAACCTTTATCAGAACATCCTCGACCATTCCCTTAGGGATCCTGAGAGATCTATCGGCTAACTGTAATGTGATCCCAGTAGGTTGAAGTTTTTCTAATCCTAGTTGTTCATACACCGAATATGGAAGGATATTCACACTAGCTCCTAGATCTAGCAAGGCCTTTTTTATATTGGTTTCTCCAATAACACAAGAAATTGTTGGAGCTCCAGGGTCCTTATATTTAATTGGCACATGGCTAGATAGGTATGAACTGACACTTGCAGCCAAAAATGCTTTCTTTGGTACATTAGTGGTCCTTTTCCTAGTGCAGAGATCTTTT
The DNA here is from genome assembly GCF_000442705.2 of Elaeis guineensis. Taxonomy (NCBI): domain Eukaryota; kingdom Viridiplantae; phylum Streptophyta; class Magnoliopsida; order Arecales; family Arecaceae; genus Elaeis; species Elaeis guineensis. The sequence goes on along the minus strand of NC_026007.2, from coordinate 2,225,188 downwards.
AAAAATTTGGCATAAGTTGGAACCTGATGGATTATATCTAAAAGAGGAATATTAACTTGGACTTGTTTAAATACCTCTAAAATTTTGTCTAAATGTTCAGATTTATTGGATTTCAGTCTGTTTGGAAAAGGAGCTCTAGGACTTTTAAGTACTGGACTAGGTGAATTTTCAGTTTCTGGTGCTTGAGGTTGAAAGGTAGTAGTTTTAGAAGGTGACTCGGCAGATGAGTCATCTATATCATCAAGTGCAACTACCTTATTGTCTATTTGTTTTCCTGATCTTAAGGTATGAATGGCATTTATACCATTAACTTGGTTTCCTTGTTGGGGTCGTGGACCATTTTGGTTCCTAGGATTTGGCTCATGTTGGCTAGGTAACCTACCATGTTCTCGTTCACTAATGGTCGAAGCCAGCTGACTTACTTGCATTTCCAGACGGGCTATAGCTTGGGTGTTATTATTTATGAGTTGACCCGTAGTTTGCATAAAGCTGGTATGTGTTTTCATCATGGCTTCTAGGCTTTTCTCTAAAGAGGTAATTTTTTTGTCATTATCATGGAAGCCTGGCGGGTTGTTCATCACTGGGTTGGACCTTAGATTTTGCTGATTGAAATTTGGATTACCTACATTAGGATTCTGGGACCATGAGAAATTCGGGTGATCCTCCAACCTGGGTTATATGTGGGTGCATAAGGATTGTTCAATGGTCCTTGATAGGTGGCATTCACCTGTGCACACTCATTCGAGTAGGAACATTCTTCTAAGACATGGTCTGGTGCATTGCACCCTTTACACATGGGTGCAGATATTTGATTTACATTGGCTGGTCTCTGTAATTCTAAGGCTTCCAATCTACGTGTTAAGGTTGCAATCTTGGCCTCTGATGCTGGGTTGGTTGAATTTGATGCATTCCTCCTCTTGAAGGTGTAGCTTTATCAGGTTCCCTAGTTGTTTCCCACTGTAAATTTTTCTCGGCTAGGTCTTCTAAGAATTGCCAAGCTTCAGTAGTTTCTTTGTCCATAAATTGGCCTTGGCACATGGACTCTAGCATGGTTCTTGAGTTTGAATCTAACCCCTCATAGATGATCTGGCATAGTCTCCAAGTTTCTATTCCATGGTGTGGGCATTGGGTCAAAAGATTCTTGAAACGATCAAAGTACTTCCAAAATGATTCACCAGCTAGTTGGTAAAATTGATTTATTTCATTCCTAATCCTAGCTGTTTTATGATGGGGGAAATACTTTTTTAAAAATGTTCTCACAAAGCCCTCCCAAGTAGTGACAGAATAGTTTGGCAGACTATAAAGCCACTTCTTAGCATTGTCCTTAAGGGCAAAGTTGATTAATCTAAGTTTGACCTCATCCTCTGTTAATTGCAGTTTCATGGTTGCACATACCTCCTCAAATTCTCTAATAAATATATAAGCATCTTCTAATCCTGTGAATTTTGGAAGCATATTTATGATTTGAGGTTTGATTTCAAAATTGTTAGCTGTGGGTTGTGGCAACCTGATACAAGATGGTTGGATGGAGCCAACTGGATAACACAAATCCTTAAGGGTCATGGGTTGGATTGGTTCAGCCATTGGAACAACAGGAATTGACTCAATTCTAACTAGACGACCCGACACTCTTCTCCACACACGAGGTGTACGGTTCTCGATGTTTATATAATTTTTTTTTTTTTTTATAAAATTTTTATGTATAAGGAAAAGAAAGAAAAGAGAAAAAGTTCTAAAGAGAAGATCCTAAGGAGTCCTAAATCTAAAGAAAAGTAACCAAATTAATTTAAATTTTAATTTTTTTTTTTTTTTTCAAACAAGTGAATCAATAAATTAAACTCAATCTATCCTAGGGTTAACCTAAATCTAGACAGCTCCTAACTGTTCCAAGATGACCCTTCAAACCTTCCAAGTGGAGATTGATCAACTAGTTAGCCAGGTAAGTATAAGAGGTGGGAGGTTCACTCATCGTTGCCTTTCTAGACACCAAACGAGTTGGCCAGGCCAGCAATTGAACCAATTTAACAAACCACCCTCAGGGACTTGCCTAGACACCAACTAATCAAACAACTCAAACTTGGTAGAACTCTTAGGGTTCCTTGTCCTATTGAGCTCGAATTCCTTAAGGTTGACGTCTAATTGATTTTAAGATTAAAAGTCTAGGTAATGCAATATGATGGAGATGGTTTTTGGGCTAAGGAAGGGTAATGAAATCCCCACCTTATCTTGTTAATGGGTTGATGCCCTTAGATTAATTATGAAAATGCAAATACAAATAAACAAGATGACCAAGAATGTAAAAGATTTTAATTTAGAATTTTTTTTTTTTATTTTGATATTTTACTTCACGATTATGAAATGTCTTTTGTTTTGTTTTATATATATATATTTTTTTTTGTGATTAAGTAAATTCAAATGATTAGATCTAAAAGCAAAAGTAATTAACTAAAAATAATAAAAGAGAAATTAGAAGCGTACCTGAGTTTTCCAGCAATCACCAACTAAATATAGAAATCTAAAGAAAAAAAAAAAGAGAGTTATAACGCACGAAGAACAAATATTTGAAAATAATTTAAAACGCCAGATCCCCGGCAACGGCGCCAAAAACTTGATGTTCAAATCTTAAAATTTGTAAATAAAACCGCAAGCGCACGGTGTGCAGAGTAGCACGACCAGCGAGTACGGGTCGATCCCACAGAGACTTGGTTTTTAAAATGATTTTCAAATCTATGCTCAAGCGAGCTTTAACAAAAATCGAAAGTCGAAAGTTGTTTGCTAAAGACAATAAGACTAAGGTCTAGGGTTTTTTGAATCCACTAGATCTAGATTAGGGAATTCTACCTAGAATTTTTCTTATTGATCCTAACGACTACTCCTCTTGTCTTTCCCAAGCATAGATTATGAAGGGACTAAGGCCCAACGATAATCCATCAAGATTCTTTACAGGGGAGTAGTAACTAGGATCCCTTAGGGTTTTCTCCTCCTATGCACTGAATCAAGCATGAACTATGAAGGGACTCTGACCCAACTGTAGTTCATCAAAAATTCTTGGCAAAAGAGGAAGAAAAAGAAACCCTAAGAAAAAGAAAGAACTCTATGTAAAATCCCTACTCATGATCTAGCTTCATCGCAAACCCTAGAAGGGATGCTTAGCTAGACATGATCTAAATCTACTTACAAAATTTAAATGCAGAAAAATAAACTACCCTAATTTCATAAATTAAACTATCCTAATTGCATAAATTTAAACTGCATAATTTAAACTAACCTAATTGCATAAAATTAAATTGCATAAATTAAACTATCCTAATTGCAAGAAAAATAAATTGCATAATGTAAAGAGATGAAATTGCATAAAAATAAGATTTTATATATATAAAAAAATTTATTACAAAAATCTCAAAGCTCGAGGCTTGAAAAGAGAGCTAAAAACCCCACTATCTAGGGTTACAAGCTTGATCTCAAGGAAGAATACATAAAACAAGGGCCTTTGGGGGCTTTTTATAGGCATTTGGGGTTATAAGGTTTTCAAAACTTCCGATGTGGGACTAAGAGGTTTTAGGGGGTTTATGGTGCGCCGATGGGTCCATGGTCCATGCGCCTGTTGCTGTGGACCAGGCGGCTAACCAGATCACCAAATCAGTTGATTTTTGACCAATTTTGATCTGATTTGACTCGGGTTTGACCCAATTGAGCTTCTTTCTTCATTCTTCAATTCCTGGGTCAATTTAACTCCGTTTTGCATAAAATTTGCACCGTTGGAATCCTCTTTCCTTGTTCTTTCTATTGATGATCTCTTCTTCTGCAAAATATAATAACAAGTATCAATTTCTTAATAAAGTTAGATAATTTAGATATTAATTGATACTTTTTATGTCAATTTGTGACATAAATCACCTCTCTCTCATTCAATGTCAATCTCCTCTTATTTTGTGTGACAAAATCCCTCTCCCAGGTCTCTCCCATGTTCACAAAAGGTCTCTCTCTTCTTTCTTACATGGAAGGTGATTTGGATCAAATCAAAAAGGAATAAGTTTGGATTTCGAATTCTATGAGATAGAGTTTTAGAAATCCAAAACTCTTTCAATTTTGCATCGAATTTATCCAATTTTTTTTGGAATTTTTGTGACTTTTAGGGTACATATTGTGCACCCTTTTTTAATAATCCATACACAAAATAAGGAGGAGGTGCTCAAGAGTTGGGCGCCCTTATCTTGCCATGTTTGGATAAGCCTTGACTAGGTATTTGACCTAGACAAGGACTCTATCATATCTCTCTGTATAAAATGAGTTTCTTCATGAAATTTTTGAGAAAGATAGATATTTGAGAGACCTTTGAGCCATCCAAAAATTAGAGAGAAAGACCTTTGGGTCGTGTAGATATAAAAGACATAAGTTAGGGTATCTAGAGAGAGAAATGAGAAGAAGAAGGGGTCTTCTTCTAGGGTTGTTTGTTTTCATATCTTTCCTCCCTCCATCTTGAGTTTCCTGAGAGTGTCTCAGATCTGAAACTCCTCCTTCTACTTTCCATCTTTGGAAGAGTCCAAATCAAGAAGAAGGAGGTACCTGATCAACCATCAAAGAAGGATCAGGGCAGTACTAGCATACTGTGCTGATTTCCTGAAGCAGGACTTCTGATCGAGATTTGTGGGCTCGTGTGGACGACTCCTAGAGGCCGGATGCGTGTGCGGCTTGCAACATTATCCTTAAGCCCGGATCAGCGAGGTTAGAACGTCTAACTTGCAAGGTAATAAATCTGATCTATTGTTTAATACATACATTAGATGTAGTATAGAAACATGTTGATATGATCAACATGTAGTTCATGCTATATTTATATATTTTAATTTTTGATTTAATGCTATGTAATAATCATGTAATAGGATCTTAGATCTAGGGATTCTCTGATTTTAGAAAATAAATTTTGATTTATTTTAGTCTTCCGCTGTATGATCTTGAAAAAGTTTCAAGATCTAACCCTGAAACCCTAGATCTGGTTCCTACAACGACACCTCGCCGAACCTCTCTGGCGGCCGAGCGTCCGCAACATTCCCAAGTTCTGCCGATGGATGAACCTCCACCAACGTCGATCGGACTCAACACGACGGGCGGATTCCACCCAAGTTCGGCGGTGGTCGACCACCTGCTAGATTTCGTCAGGACTCCTACGGGAGCCGGACTTCATCCCCGACTTCAGCTGCTGGAAGACTTCGTCCGAACTCTTACGGGAGCCGGACTTCGTCCCCGACTTCAACCGTAAGAAGACTCTGTCCGGACTCCTACGGGAGCCAGACTTCGACCCCGACTTCAACCGCAAGAAGACTCCGTCCGGACTCCTACGGGAGCCGGACTTCGCCCCCGACTTTGATCGCAGGTAGACTCTGTCCGAACTCCTACGGGAGTCGGACTTCATCCCCGACTTTGATCGCAGGTAGACTCCGTCCGGACTCCTACGGGAGCCAGACTTTGCCCCTGACTCTGATTGCAGGTAGATTCCGTCCGGACTCCTACGGGAGCCGGACTTCGCCCCTAACTTTAAGTGCAGGTAGACTTCGTCCGGACTCCTACGGGAGCCAGACTTCATCCCCGACTTCAACCGCAAGAAGACTCCATCCAGACTCCTACGGGAGTCAGACTTCATCCCCGACTTTGATCGCAGGTAGACTCCGTCCGGACTCCTATGGGAGCCGGACTTTGCCCCTGACTCTAATTGCAGGTAGACTCCGTCCGGACTCCTACGGGAGCCGGACTTCGCCCCTGACTTTAAGTGCAGGTAGACTTCGCCCGGACTCCTACGGGAGCCGGACTTCATCCTGACTTTAGCTGCTGGAAGACTTCGTCCGGACTCGTACTGGAGCCGGACTTCATCCCCGACTTCAACCACAAGAAGACTCCGTCCGAACTCCTACGGGAGCCAGACTTCGTCCCCGACTTTGATCGCAGGTAGACTCCGTTCGGACTCCTACGGGAGCCAAACTTCGCCCCTGACTCTAATTGTAGGTAGACTCCGATCGGACTCCTACGGGAGTCGGACTTCGCCCCTGACTTTAAGTGCAGGTAGACGTCGCCCGGACTCCTACGGGAGCCGGACTTCATCCCCGACATCAGCTGCTGGAAGACTTCGTCCGGACTCCTACGGGAGCCGGACTTCATCCCCGACTTGAACCGCAAGAAGACTCCGTCCGGACTCCTACGGGATCCTGACTTCATCCCTGACTTTGATCGCAGGTAGACTCCATCCGTACTCTTATGGGAGCCGGACTTCGCCCCTGACTCTGATTGCAGGTAGACTCCATCCGGACTCCTACGAGAGCCGGACTTCGCCCCTGACTTTAAGTGCAGGTAGACTTCGTCTGGACTCCTACGGGAGCCGGACTACATCCCCAACTTCAACTACTAGAAGACTTCGTCCGGACTCCTACGGGAGCCGGACTTCATCCCCAACTTCAACCACAAGAAGACTCCATCCGGACTCCTACGGGAGCCGGACTTCGCCCCCGACTTTGATCGCAGGAAGACTCCGTCCGGACTCCTACGGGAGCCAGACTTCGCCCCTGACTTTAAGTGCAGGTAGACTTTGTCCGGACTCCTACGAGAGCTGGACTTCATCCCCGACTTCAACCGCAAGAAGACTTCGTCCGGACTCCTATGGGAGCCGGACTTTATCCCGACTTTGATTGCAGGTAGACTCCGTCCAGACTCCTACGGGAGCCGGACTTCGCTCCTGACTCTAATTGCAGGTAGACTCCGTCCGGACTCCTACGGGAGCCGGACTTCGCCCCTGACTTTAAGTGCAGGTAGACTTCGCCCGGACTCCTACGGGAGCCGGACTTCATCCCCGACTTCAGCTGCTGGAAGACTTCATCCAGACTCCTACGGGAGCCAGACTTCATCCTCGACTTCAACCGCAAGAAGACTCCGTCTGGACTCCTACTAGAGCCGGACTTCGTCTCCGACTTTGATCGCAGGTAGACTCCGTCCGGACTCCTAGGGGAGCCGGACTTCAACCCTGACTTTAAGTGCAGGTAGACTTCGCCCGGACTCCTACAGGAGCCAGACTTCATCTCCGACTTCAGCTGCTGGAAGACTTCGTCCGGACTCCTATGGAAGCCGGACTTCATCCCCGACTTCAACCGCAAGAAGACTCCATCCGGACTCCTACGGGAGCCAGACTTTGTCCCCGATTTTGATCGCAGGTAGACTCCATCCGGACTCCTATGGGAGTCGGACTTCGCCCCTGACTCTGATTGCAGGTAGACTCCGTTCGGACTCCTACGGGAGCCAGACTTCCCCCTGACTTTAAGTGCAGGTAGACTTCGCCCGGACTCCTACGGGAGCCGGACTTCATCCCCGACTTCAACTGCTGGAAGACTTCGTCCGGACTCCTACGGGAGTCAGACTTCATCCCCGACTTCAACCGCAAGAAGACTCCATCCGGACTCCTACGAGAGTCGGACTTTGCCCCCGACTTTGATCGCAGGAAGACTCCGTTCGAACTCCTATGGGAGCCAGATTTCGCCCCCGACTTTGATCGCAGGTAGACTCCGTCCAGACTCCAACGGGAGCCGAACTTCATCTCTGACTTCAACCGCAAGAGGACTTTGCTCGGACTCCTACGGAAGCCGGACTTCGTCCCCGACTTCGGCTGCAGGAAGACTTCGTCCGGACTCCTATGGGAGCCAGACTCCGAGCCCTTACTGCAAGCGACCCACACCGAGTTTTCGCTGCAAATGATTTACTTAAATTTCTATCACGAGAGACATTGGTCGAGACTCCTCGACAAATGATCATCGTCTGGGCTTCTACGGAGACCTGGACCCCCTGGCAGGCCATAGTAACGGCCACGACTCTACTCCACTTTCTGCAACAGATTCCATGCGGCTCCATCACTCCCTGGCAGGCTGTAGTAACGGCCACGACTCTGCTCCACTTCCTGTGATGGATCCCGTGCGGCTCTATCACTCCCTGGTAGGCCACAATAGTGGCCACGATTCTGCTCCACTTCCTGCGATGGATACCACGCAGTTCCTCCACCCTCTGGCAAGTCGCGACAACGGACATCGCTCCACTCCCCGCAACAGACTCCACGTGGCATGTCCCGGTGATGGCCACGATTCCGCTCCACTACTCTTCGCAACAAACTTTTCCTGACCCTGGGCAGCCCACTGCCAGACAGTTACAAACATCACTATCAGTCTATTGCCCCTCCGCCTATAAAAGGGGGACCCCAGATACGTTATTCTCTAAGCTCTATTTTCTATCCCAAAACTCTGCTAAAATTTTCATTCGAGCACTCCATTCTTGTTGAGGCAGAGAACTGACTTGAGCGTCGGAGGATCTTGCCGGAGCAACCCCAACTCCGGTTTAGACTTTTTTTGCAAGTCCCGGTGGTGACCGCGATGTTGGAAAATGTGTCCCAAAAAGCCAATCGTCAAGCTGTTGACGGTTGAGCAACCAAGTATTGTAATTGATTTGTTAATAAATAAAATATATTTGGCATCTTCATCATAAGATTTCATCTTCTAATGAACTCCGTTGTTATGATGAAGTCCTTAAGACTATTTAGGTTCGATAAAGAGAGGATTTATCGATTAGTCCTTAAAATTGTTCACGATCAAATGATAGGCTATTAATAAGGACGACAGCTTCTATCGAGCATAGGTCGCTGTAGGCCATATGGGTTGGTTGTCCTCTTAACCAAGGAGTGTGGAGACACTGGTATGGTATACAGGTGAGATGTAAGGGTACATCATCATTGAACGTGACCAACTCCAGAGTATTCTACTGTCGAGAATATCTCTGATGGGATATAGGTATAAGTGTCCCTTAGACCTGAGATCGCCTCAGTGACTTGCAAGCAACTCACTGTGCTTTGGTACTGGACTAACTGAATTTCTAATTCAGAGATGGAAGGCTTCTGGGCACAGTCAAGTACATGCAAAGTCAGAGTGTGATCGAGATGGGATTGACCACTCCAAGAGTTGGAGAAGAATGAGTCGCTGTATTTCAATTTAGCAAAACCTTGACCAGGGTAATCCATCAGATGGATTTGATATTTTGAAATACAATGTGGACAACCTGATCAGAGTTGACAGTTAAACTCTGGGGTGTCCTATGATCATTTTGATCAAGGGGATGAATTATATGAAAACTATATCCGCATGGGTTCTAAGGATGTTGTTCTACACATTCGACCTATCCGATCGTCGGATACCATTGCTAGATGGTCACTTCGATTGGTATAGAAATTTATTCCTATGCTACCGGCTTAGGTTCGGACCTATGAGGTCATACATATTAGAGTTCATGATCCGATCAGATGGTTGATCAACAATTAAGAATCGTTCTAGGGTTAAATGATCAATATGATTGACATTTAACCCAGTGCAAGTGTTGCAGGAGGATCGATTAGCAATTCGATTGCTAATTGGCTTAATTTGATTAAGCCAACGGGCTGAGATTAAGTCTAATTAAATATGATTTAATTAGATTTATTTTGGGCTTGATTGGATCAAGTCCAATTGGTTTATTGGATAAGCCAAGTGCAAGGAAAAACTAGTCCTAGTTCAACTAGGACTTGGGTCAATCTAATTTCTAATTTGATTAAAAAATTAAATCAGATTTAAATTTAATTTAATCTGATTAAATTAGATTCTTAATTAGGTTAAGACCTATTTAATTGGATTGATCTAATTTTTATTTGATTTGGTTTGGGAAACTAAATTAAAATAAGTCATAAGACAGAATCCTAGTAAGACTAGGATTCCACCTTGCGCCACATAAGCCTTCTCCACGCCCTCTCTCTTATTCAACGCCAATCTCCACTTATTTTGTGCGACAAAAGCCCTCTCTCAGATCTCTCCCACGTTCATAAAAGGTCTCTTCTCTTCTTTCTTACATGGAAGGTGGTTTGGATCAAATCTAAAAGGAATAAGTTTGGATTTCGAATTCTATGAGATAGAGTTTTAGAAATCCAAAACTCTTTCAATTTTGCACCAAATTTATCCAAATTTTTTTTAAAATTTTTGTGACTTTTAGGGTATACATTGTGCACCCTTTTCTAGTGATCCATGCACGAAAATATGAAGGAGGTGCTCAAGAGTTGGGCGTCCCTTAACTTGCCATGTTTGGATAAGCCTTAACTAGGTGTTTGACCTAGACAAGGACTCTATCATATCTCTCTATATAAGTCGAGTTTCTTTGTAAAATTTTAAGAAAAATTAGAGATTTGAGAGACTTTTGTGCCATCCAAAAATCAGAGAGAAATACCTTTGGGTTGTGAAGATATAAAAGATGCAAGTTTGGGTGTCTAGAGAGAAAAACGTGAAGAAGAAGAGGGTCTTCTTCTTTGGTTTTTATTTTCATATCTTTCCTCCCTCCATCTTGAGTTTCCTGAGAGTGTTTCAGATCTGAAACTCCTCCTTTTACTTTCTATCTTTGGAAGAGTCCAAATCAAGAAGAAGGAGGCACCTGATCAACCATCAAAGAAGGATCAGCGCAGTACTAGCATACTGTGCTGATTTTCTGAAGCAGGACTTCTGATCGAGATTCGTGGGCTTGTGTGGACGACTCCTAGAGGCCGGATGCGTGTGCGGCTTGCAACATCATCCTCAAGCCCAGATCAACAAGGTTAGAACATCTAACTTGCAAGGCAATAAATCTGATCTATTGTTTAATACATACATTAGATGTAGCTAGTATAGAAACATGTTGATATGATCAACATGTAGTTCATACTATATTTATATATATTTTAATTTTTGATTTAATGCTATATAATAATCATGTAATAGGATCTTAGATCTAGAGATTTTTTGATTTTAGAAAATAAATTTTGATTTATTTTAGTCTTCCGCTGTATGATCTTGAAAAAGTTTCAAGATCTAACCCTGAAACCCTAGATCTGGTTCCTTCAATTGGTATCAGAGCCTAGGTTCTTTATTACATGATTATTTATACATGCTTAGATTATTTTTTAGATTAGATCTAATTTATAATCTGATTATTAAATCTGAAATTAAAATTTTAGATCAATCACAAATTGCAAGGTTATCCTGCTGTAAGGTTTACCCCTTACAGTGCAAAGGTTGTCCTAGTTTGTGTAGATCTATCTTTAATCATAAATTTATTAGATATGATCTAGATTAAATTTATGATTTATTAGATTTAAAAGATATTTAAATCTAAAATAAAATCTCTTTGTTAATAATTTTTGTGCAAAGAAATTGTTTAAAGTTGAAATTGTTTCAATTACATGAACCTGTTTAGATTAGATCTAAAGTAGTTTCATGTTTATTTCACTTGCATCTTGATTATGAATCAAACATACAATATGGTTGGTAGAATCATATTGTAAAATTATTTTACAAATATGAAAATTATTTTTTGAAAAGTCGAACCCAACCCTCAGCCCAAAACTTAATTAAGAATTAAGAAGTTGTTTGATTAGGTTCTAGGATTGTGAATTGAAGAACCTAAGACACAAATCATAACACATTGGGTTAATGGGTTAGTGAGAATTAGGTCCATTAATTGGGTTAGACCTATGGTTAGATTAAAGATGGACTTAATTAGAGAATTGACTAAATCTAATCAATTGTTATCTTAGATTAGATCAAAAATTCTCTAGATCAATTACAATAGTTGTAGTTGGTCAAGTCCATGTCTTTAACGAGAACCAAATGGATTTGATTCTTGGCTAAGCGGTCTAGCACGAACTGTTAGGTTGATCTAATCGAAACTAATTAAACCAGTTGGTGTCTAAGGTAAACCAGACCGGTGGTTTTTAATTGGGAGCCCGCTTACCTGGCCATTTCTGATGGTGTCTAAGGCAAGCTTTGGCAGACCCTCCCACTGATCGAACTTACCTGGCCTCTTGATGAAATTATGTTTTGATCGGATCACTTGACTATTCGAGCTGACCCATGTCAGCTAGGTAAATCAGTGTGACTGATTTAGGTGCTCCTAGACCAGCCTTGGTCTCCCTTAAGCTGACTTGGTGAAGCCAGTGGGAGGATCATGATAAGCTGGTTCATCTGACCTCATCCTCTAAATTATTTAAATCCTCTAAAATTATTAGGTCCTTAAAATGACAAAGTTATGGAGATAACAGAGTCATAGCCTCCCGTTAAGGTGTTTGATAATGAGTCCATTAACTCAATAATCATTGCAGACCCAAAGGCCTGGTGCTTGTTGACTAATGGAATTATCACTCATCATATGATGACTTGGAAGTGTCTCTCTAATGGTGGTTAGGTGAGCCAACCAAAGTTGGGCTTAATCATTCGTTGGTTAGATACACCAAGTATGATCATGTTAATGGTTGGACCTAACCGGATCCTTACAGTGGAGGCCAAAGCCTACTGATTAGGTTTCTGGGGCAAAATTAAAATTACTAGAAATTGTTTAGAGAAATAATTGGTTATGAACCTACCCTTAGATGTACATGGGTTGACCAATCAAAGTTGGGCTTGTGTGCAGTCTAAGTGGATTCTAGTACCCGCTAAGGAATTAGGGTAATTCCTCGAGTTGGAGGTAGAGGCTACCAATTCGAATAAAATAGTGGGAGAAACCTTTTGATTAAAGACTAAATCTTTAGGTTTAATGAATCAATTACTAATTAGGTTATGGTTCTCCTTTGTGCAAATATGGCCACTTCCCTATCGCTCCGATCATTATTGGACAATGATAAGTTGGTGGGACCCAACTTCGGTAGCTGGTACCGAAAGTTGAAGATAGTCCTGGAGCATGAACGGATCCTATATGTGATAATAGATCCTGCACCTGAGGAGCCAGCTGTCAATGCACGTGGAACAATCAGAGACACTTACCAGAAGTGGCTCAGTGATCGGACCACGGTGCGCTGTATCATGCTGGCTATCATGTGCGACGAGTTCAGTCGCAGATTCGAGACAGCTCAGCCAAAGGACAAGCTTCAAGTGTTGGAGGATGCCTTTGGCACACCCGATGACGTGGAGAGGCACAAGACTAGTTGTGCCATCTTCAACGCCAAAATGTGGGATGGTGCCTCTGTCACTGATCATGTATTGTACATGATCGAGCTGATGGAATGATTGAGCAAGCTCGACTTTTCCTTGCATGAGCAGCTTGGGAAAGATGCAATACTGAACTCGCTGCCCAAATCTTATCTCCCATTCCTCACTCATTATAGAATGACAAAGCCTGAAGAGAACTACCACGGGTTACTGGGGTTGCTTCAGAACTTTGAGAAGGATCACCAACTTCACAAGGAGTCGGTAAATTTAGTGGGAGGTTCATCTTCTGGTTCTCGACCTTTTAAGAAAGGGAAGAAGAACAAGAAGAAGAAAGTAAAGAAGGTGCAAGTTCAGGCTAGGACATCAGTGCAGAGCCAGACCAAAAAGGTCAAGCCTGATAAGAGTCTATTCTACTGGCAAGCATCCTAGATTAGATAGTGTGTCAGATATCTACTTATGGCACTGTAGGCTAGGTCATATAAACAAGAACAGAATAAACAGGTTGACTCAAGAGGAAATCCTCGAAGTTAGTGATTGTGAATCACTTCCAACCTGTGAGTCTTGTCTTCTTGGTAAAATGACCAAGTCACCTTTTACTGGAAAAGGTGAGAGAGCTACTGAGCTCTTGAGCCTAGTACATACTGATGTATGTGGGCCCATGAGCACCAGTGCTAGAGGTGGATATTTCTACTTCATAACTTTCACGGATGACCTATCCCGATATGGATATGTCTATCTGATGAAACATAAGTCGGATTCATTTGAAATGTTCAAACGATTCTGAAGTGAAGTAGAAAATAAACTGGGAAGAGTATTAAAACTCTTCGATCTGATCGAGGAGGAGAATACCTTTCTAGTGAGTTTCTCACATATCTAGGAGAGAATGGGATTCTCTCCCAATGGACTCCTCCAGGAACACCACAACATAATGGTGTGTTTGAAAGGAGGAATCGGACTTTGTTAGACATGGTCCGATCCATGATGGGTTTTTGCTAGCTTGCTGATATCCTTCTGGGGATATGCACTCGAATCGGCCTGTTATCTGTTAAATAGGATTTCAAGTAAGTCTGTAATTAAGACTCCATATGAGATATGGACAGGGCGTAAACCAGTACTTTCACACCTTAGGGTCTGGGGGTGCCCGGCTTATGTCAAACGATTAGTCACAGACAAACTTGGACCTAGGTCTGACAAATGCTCATTCATAGGGTACCCCAAAGAGACAAAAGGTGTTCGTCAGTCTTAAGGCAATCTTTTTAGAAAAGGAGTTCCTTGGTGAAGGAACCGTTACCTCTAAGGTTGAACTTGATGAAGTTCAACAGGTAGAAGGACCGACACCAATAGCTGAACCTGAGTCGGATATGATTAGATCAGATCCGGAGCCAAATATACCTGCACCATTAAGGCGATCCGGTAGAGTACCGCATCAGCCGGACAGATACTACGGTTTCTTGGTTCAGGATGGTGATCCCATTGAACTTGATGAGAATAATGAGGATCCGATCACCTATATGGATGCTATGCAGAGACCTGATTCCGAGAAATGGCTTGAAGCCATGAAATCCGAAATGGAGTCCATGAAGGTCAACGATGTATGGACATTGGTTGATCCACCTGAAGGGGTTAAACCCATTGGGTGTAAATGGGTCTTCAAAAGGAAGAGGGGCGCAGACGGAAAGGTGGAGACCTATAAAGCTCGTCTGGTTGCCAAGGGGTATTGTCAACGTTATGGTATTGACTATGATGAGATATTTTCCCCTGTGACAATGCTCAAATCTATTCGAATATTGCTTGCAATAGCTGCCCATCTGGATTATGAGATCTGGTAGATGGATGTAAAGATAGCTTTCCTGAATGGAGAGCTGACTGAAGAGGTATATATGATACAACCTGAAGGGTTTACATCCACAGATGAGTCCAAGGTGTGCAAGCTTCAGAGATCCATTTATGGACTGAAGCAAGCTTCTCAGAGTTGGAACATGCATTTTGATAAGGTGATCAAAATGTATGGCTTCATTAAGAATGGAGAAGAGCCCTGCATCTATAAATGGGCAAATGGTCCAGTTGTGGTATTCCTTGTCTTGTACGTGGATGACATTCTCTTAATTGGGAATGACATCCCCACACTACAGGGAATAAAAGTTTGGTTGTCATCACAGTTTTCATGAAGGACTTGGGTGAAGCATCTTACATCCTAGGGATGAAGATCTATAGGGATAGATCTAAAAGGATGCTTGGGTTATCCCAGTCCATGTACATAGACACTGTGCTGAAGAGGTTCAGCATGGAGAATTCCAAGAAGGGCTATCTACCTATAGGCCATGAAATTTCTCTCTCTAAGAAGGATTGTCCGACAACTCCTGAAGAGAGAGAGCGTATGAGTAGAGTCCCATATGCTTCAGCCGTGGGATCTATCATGTACGCCATGACATGTACAAGATCAGATGTGGCATACTCACTAGGAGTAGTGAGTAGATACCAATCTGATCCTGGAGAAGATCACTGGAAAGTGGTTAAAGCCATCCTTAAGTATTTGAGAAATACTAAGGACCAATGGTTGGTTTATGGCGAGTCAGATCTGAAACTTGTGGGGTTCACAGACTCCAGCTTCCAATCTGACCATGATGACAGCAGGAGCGTGTCGGGTTATATCTTTACTCTGAATGGTGGAGCCATCTGCTGGAAGAGTTTCAAGCAGCATACTGTGGCGGACTCTGTTTGTGAAGCAGAGTACATCGCAGCATCGGATGCTGCAAAGGAAGCTGTGTGGCTGAGGAAATCCATCACTGAGCTCGAAGTAGCACCGTCCCTCGATGGTCCAGTCCTGCTCTACTGCGACAGCACTGGTGCCATAGCTCAGGTGAAGGAACCCAAAGCACATCAGCGGACGAAGCACATCTTGCGC
Organism: Elaeis guineensis; assembly: GCF_000442705.2. Taxonomy (NCBI): domain Eukaryota; kingdom Viridiplantae; phylum Streptophyta; class Magnoliopsida; order Arecales; family Arecaceae; genus Elaeis; species Elaeis guineensis. The sequence goes on along the minus strand of NC_026007.2, from coordinate 2,209,288 downwards.
CACTTCCACCTGGTCCGAGAGATCGTGGATCGAAGTGACGTCGACCTTCAGAAGATCGACGGAAAGGAGAACCTAGCCGACCCCTTCACTAAAGCCCTGGCAATAAAGGAGTTCGACAACCACAAGTCGAAGATGGGTATTAGATACTGTGCCGGATGGCTTTAGGACAAGTGGGAGTTGTTGGAAAATGTATCCCAAAAAGCCAATCGTCAAGCTGTTGACGGTTGAGCAACCAAGTATTGTAATTGATTTGTTAATACATAAAATATATTTGGCATCTTCATCATAAGCTTTCATCTTCTAATGAACTCCGTTGTTATGATGAAGTCCTTAGGACTATTTAGGTTCGATAAAGAGAGGATTTATCGATTAGTCCTTAAAACTGTTCACGACCAAATGATAGGCTGTTAATAAGGACGACAGCCTCTATCGAGCATAGGTCGCTGTAGGCCATATGGGTTGGTTGTCCTCTTAACCAAGGAGTGTGGAGACACTGGTATGGCATACAGGTGAGATGTAAGGGTACATCATCATTGAACGTGACCAACTCCAGAGTATTCTACTGTCGAGAATATCTCTGATGGGATATAGGTATAAGTGTCCCTTAGACCTGAGATCGCCTCAGTGACTTGCAAGCAACTCACTGTGCTTTGGTACTGGACTAACTGAATTTCTAATTCAGGGATGGAAGGCTTCTGGGCACAGTCAAGTACTTGCGAAGTCAGAGTGTGATCGAGATGAGATTGACCACTCCAAGAGTTGGAGAAGAATGAGTCGCTGTATTTCAATTTAGCAAAACCTTGGCCAGGGTAATCCATCAGATGGATTTGATATTTTGAAATACAATGTAGACAACCTGATCAGAGTTGACAGTTAAACTCTGAGGTGTCCTATGATCATTTTGGTCAAGGGAATGAATTATATGAAAACTATATCCGCATGGGTTCTAAGGATGTTGTTCTACACATTCGATCTATCCGATCGTCGGGTACCATTGCTAGATGGTCACTTTGATTGGTATAGAAATTTATTCCTATGCTACCGGCTTAGGTTCGGATCTATGAGGTCACACACATTAGAGTTTATGATCTGATCAGATGGTTGATCAATAATTAAGAATCGTTCTAGGGTTAAATGATCAATACGATTAACATTTAACCCAGTGCAAGTGTTGCAGGAGGATCGATTAGCAATTTGATTGCTAATTGGCTTAATTTGATTAAGCCAATGGGCTGAGATTAAGTATAATTAAATATGATTTAATTAGATTTATTTTGGACTTGATTGGATCAAGTCTAATTGATTTATTGGATAAGCCAAGCGCAAGAAAAAACTAGTCCTAGTTCAACTAGGACTTGGGTCAATCTAATTTCTAATTTGATTAAAAAATTAAATCAGATTTAAATCTAATTTAATCTGATTAAATTAAGTTCTTAATTGGGTTAAGACCTATTTAATTGGGTTGATCTAATTTTGATTTGATTTGGTTTGGGAAACCAAATTAAAATAAGTCATAAGACAGAATCCTAGTAAGACTAGGATTCCACCTTGCGCCACATAAGCCTTCTCCACGCCCTCTCTCTTATTCAACGTCAATCTTCACTTATTTTGTGTGACAAAAGCCCTCTCTCAGATCTCTCCCACATTCACAAAAGGTCTCCTCTCTTCTTTCTTACATGGAAGGTGGTTTGGATCAAATCTAAAAGGAATAAGTTTGGATTTCGAATTCTATGAGATAGAGTTTTAGAAATCCAAAACTCTTTCAATTTTGCACCAAATTTATCCAAATTTTTTTTGGAATTTTTATGGCTTTTAGGGTATATATTGTGCACCCTTTTTTGGTGATCCATGCATGAAAATATGAAGGAGGTGCTCAAGAGTTGGGCGTCACTTAACTTGCCATGTTTGGATAAGCCTTGACTAGGTGTTTGACCTAGACAAGGACTCTATCATATCTCTCTATATAAGATGAGTTTCTTCATAAAATTTTAATAAAAATTAGAGATTTGAGAGACCTTTGTGCCATCCAAAAATAAAAGAGAAATACCTTTGGGTCGTGGAGATATAAAAGATGCAAGTTTGGGTGTCTAGAGAGAAAAACGTGAAGAAGAAGAGGGTCTTCTTCTTGGGTTTTTGTTTTCATATCTTTCCTCCCTCCATCTTGAGTTTCCTGAGAGTGTCTCAAATCTGAAACTCCTCCTTTTACTTTCTATCTTTAGAAGAGTCCAAATCAAGAAGAAGGAGGCACCTGATCAACCATCAAAGAAGGATCAGCGTAGTACTAGCATACTGTGCTGATTTCCTGAAGCAGGACTTCTGATCGAGATTCGTGGGCTCGTGTGGATGACTCCTAGAGGCCGGACGCGTGAGTGGCTTGCAACATCATCCTCAAGCCCAGATCAACAAGGTTAGAATATCTAACTTGCAAGGTAATAGATCTGATCTATTGTTTAATACATACATTAGATGTAGCTAGTATAGAAACATGTTGATATGATCAACATGTAGTTCATACTATATTTATATATATTTTAATTTTTGATTTAATGCTATGTAATAATCATGTAATAGGATCTTAGATCTAGGGATTTTCTGATTTTAGAAAATAAATTTTGATTTATTTTAGTCTTCCGCTGTATGATCTTGAAAAAGTTTCAAGATCTAACCCTGAAACCCTAGATCTGGTTCTTTCACGCGACACCCTTGACTCCAGCTTCTCTGGTGCAGGTGAATTTTTGCACCAACAGGATTGACACTAGAGGAAGGACCGTGTCTTCGCAGCACCCTTGTTCTTAAAGCAGCGCTCAACGGGACCGCCTCCGGTCATCTTTTCCGACATCCACTCCTCCTTCCCCCACTAGGTCTTTGCCTGATGCCTCCCCGCAAAGCATCCACGCGGCGATCCATGGCCTCTGTGGCCAGATCTCAGGCTCCAGCCTCACCTCCGATTTCCCAGTCTCCTCCTCCTCCTCCGACAACGGCAGTTGGTGCGAAGCAATTCGACCTACTGGTGCAGTAGGTTAGAGGCCTCACTGAAGCTGTGCAGGCCATGCAACAGCAGCAGTAGCCGCGGCAGCAGTGTGACTAGAAAGAGCATCACTGGAACCCCAAAATCCAATGGTGGGACGGGCCACCTGGGCCAGCCACCCCGTCTTTCTCGGAAAGATGAATCCAAGGGTGGAGAGCCCTCAATCAGACCACGATTCCACTCCTGGAAGATCTCTACTTCCATTCTGCCAGAAGACCCTCGAGACCCGTAATCGAGAGGATTTCCTGGACCGGAGGCTCCAGGAAATGAAAAGGCGGATCGAAGAGCTCCGCCACGCTCCCCCCGTTTATGGTGAGGATATTTGTACTGACCCTCCCTTTTCTCAAATGATCATGCAGGAATCGATCCCGCCGAACTTCAAACTCCCTCAATTTGAAAGCTACGATGGGACTTCGGACCCAGTTGACCACCTGGAGGCCTTCCGGACAATGATGCTGCTTCATGGCGTGCCCGACGCCATTCTATGCCGAGCCTTCCCATCCACCTTGAAGGGAGCGGCGAGAAACTGGTACTTGGCGCTGAAGTCGGGTACCATCTTTTCCTTTGATCAGATGAGCCACCAGTTTGTGGCTCATTTTGTTAGCAGCCGGCATCCCTGGAAGGGTTCGGAGTCCCTCATCAACATCAAGCAGAGGGAGGGGGAGTCCATTCGAGCCTACATCAACCGTTTCAACGTTGCCGCATTGGAGGTCCGGAACTTGGACCAATCGGTAGCGATGGCCGCCCTGAAAGGCGGCCTTCAAAAGAACGACCTTTTATTCTCCCTGGAAAAGAAGTATCCCAGGAATTTTGCTGACCTGTTGGCTCGAGCTGAAGGGTACGCCCGAGTGGAAGAAGCCTTCAAAATGAAGGATGAAGAGACTGCGAGAGAGCGGCAGGCGGGAGACTCGAGTAAGCCCGCAGTTGAAAAAGGGCCGAGAGAAGCTCGGCCACGTTCTCAAACTCCTCCCGGGCACAAGCGCATCCAGACTCCTCCTCGAGCTCGCAGGCAGGGAAGCTCGGATCGTCGGGCTCGGTGGGGCTCTCCCCTAGGAAGATTCTGCAACTATGCCCCCCTCAACGCATCGAAAACCCAAGTGCTGATGGAGGTCAGAGAGCAGCTCCCTAGGCCAGAGAAGATGCGCACGCACCTCGGGAAGCACAATCCTAACAAGTTCTGTCTCTACCATCGCGACAACGGCTACGACACGGAGGAATGCATCCAGCTCCGAGATGAGATCGAGGAGCTCATCCGACGAAGTCGACTTGATAGGTTCATTCGACGCTGGCCTGAGGGTAGAGAAGATCGGCCAAGGGCCCTACCGCAGCCTAAGCCACCAAGGAGGGAAGAGCAACCCGGAGATCGACCCCCGATCAGGATCATCAACTCCGTCTCTGGAGGACCTCGACAGGAAGCAGACCTTCCACGGCACTAGGGTTTGAAAACTTGTAAATGTATAACGAACGACTCTACTTTAAATCAAGATTCCTTTCAGATCTGCACATCTTTTTCTTTTTGGCACGGACTTGTAACGACAGGGACGACCCCTTCAGATGACAAAAATAAACCCTAATATGGGAAAATCGAAGGCCCGATTCTCCTTAGACCGGATGTGGGGAGAGGCCTTGCAACGCCCACATGCACCCCCACAGCCATGTTAGGGACAGGAGGAGAACCTCGCCCTAACATGAGCAAAGTCGAAGGCCCGATTCTCCTTAGACCAGATGGAGGGAGAGGCCCTACAATGCCCATATGTGCCCCCACAGCCATGTTAGGGACAGGAGGAGAATCTCGCCTTAATATGAGCAAAGTCGAAGGCTCGGTTCCCCTTAGACTGGATGGGAGGAGAAGCCCTGCAACGCCCACATGCGCCCCCACAGCCATGTTAGGGATAGGAGGAGAACCTCTCCCTAACATGAGCAAAGTCGAAGGCCTAGTTACCCTTAGATCGGATGGGGGGAGAGGCCAAACAGTGCCCATATGCGTCCCTACAGCCATGTTAGGGACAGGAGGGGAACCTCGCCCTAACATGAGCAAAGTCGAAGGCTCGGTTACACTCAGATCGGGTGGGGGGAGAGGCCCCACAGTGCCCATATGCGCCCCCATAGCCTTGATAGCGACAAGAGGAGGACCTCACCCTAACCTGAGCTAAAATCAATTATATCAGGAATAGGACAAGAACCCTGTCCTGACGCCAGTCAAGATCTGATCATTTAAGACCAGATAGGAAGAAGGGAACCTTCCCAGCGACCCCTTCGCGCTCCCGCGACCCCACCAAGAGCAGAGGAAAAACCCTCACTCGGAAAAAGAAAAAGAAAAAGGGGAGGGGAGTTAAAAAAGAAAGCGACGGACTGCATCAGTGATGAATGAAAAATAAATTACATCAAAGATGCAAGGAACCTCGTCTCAGCAAGGATTGGAGTTCTTATCAAAATCTCCGACCTTCAAGAAAGCTCTAAACACGAGCCAGAGATAAGGCGGCTTCCTCAGGGCGACGATAAGCCTGGACCTCCAAGCTAGAACTCCGAAAGGGGGCGTCAGACCTGAGTGGTCCCGGATAAATCAGCGACCATAAACCGAAGGGCGGGTCAATGCGACGGCGATCGGGTACTTTCGAGCGGCATCAATATCAGACAATGCAAAAGTCGAAGGAAGCTCGGCAAATGACAATTCAACACATGTGTAAAGGAGGTAACGAAAAATTTTCTTTGCATTAATTAAGTATATATTACAGAGCCCTTGAGGCTGAAGAAGAAAGATGACAAGACAAGCAAGCCGGTGCGGCGATGACCAAGAACCTCTAAACGACATCGGCATCAAAAAGAAAAAGAAAAGCTACGATACCAACAAACAAACAAGCGGCAAAAGGAGACATATAGAAGGATGAAAGACAAAAAGAGCCCTAAGGGGGCCCGGCTTCCTCCGACCTCGAACTTTCGGCTTTGACCCTCGTCAGGGAACGCCTTAAACTTTCAACTTCTGCTTTCAATTCCCTCTCTCTCATTAGTATCTCCATGTATCTTTGGTGAAATCGCTGGCTTTCGTTCTCCACCTCTCGATGCCTTTTTCTTAGGACCTCGGATTCTGCCTCCGCATCCTTGATGGCCTGCTGCTCGCATACCAGCTGGATCTTCAATTGCTGCAGCTCGACCTTCCCCTCTCCAAGGGTGATAGATAGCTCTTCTACGGTTCTTCTCAGGGATTGGAGTTCGCTGGAATCCCAAGCGGGAGCAAACTGAGCCCCTCCAGCTAGCTGCCTCTGAAGGCGGGCAACCATATCGGTCGCCATCCTGAGCTTTCCCCTGTATTCGTCCACCTGCCTGCACCAGCCGGCCCGATACGCGTTATAGCTCACCTCGGCATCCTGGAGCTGCTGCTGAAGGTCGGAGACCTTCTTTGACCATTCCCGGTCACTGTCGGCCCGAATCAGAAGTCAGGATGAGCTTCCTTCCAACTGGCTAATCCTCTCCTGTGCAGCTGACAACTCCACTCTGAGGGAACTGATCTTGGCAGCTTGAGCCCAAGATCGGTCGCTGGCACGCTTCTTGTGTTCCTCGAGCTCCTTCTCAAAGTTCACCTTCCTCCGACTGTACTCCATGATCCCCTTCACGTGGAGGTTCTGAAAGTGGGTGACCTCCGCGGTGGCTTCAGAGTGGCTCTCCCTCAACCTGCGAAGCTCGCCATCCATCTTCTTCGACCTTTTTGTTAAATGAAGAACCTCCTTCTTCAGACGCTGGATCATAGACTTCAGCGGAATCTCCTATGGCAGGGGAAGCACTTCAGTAGGACACTGCCATCGGGAGATAAAAGCGTCAAGGCACGTCCCATTGCAGAAAGAAAAATAAAAAAGGAGGAGGAAGGAAGAGTGGAGAAGCCCTCCATAGGGAGAAATTCAACTTTATTGATTGAACGTTTCTTAAAGACAAAAAGGAAAAGAAAAATTGCAGTAAAAGAAAAATACAAGTTCAGAGGTCTCAGACCTCTGAAGTAGGAGTTGGGGAGCTCGGTGTCCCTGGAAGGGGGGCTGCGGCAGCAGTAGCAGTGGGAGAGGGACCGGCTTCATCTTCAGACTCCTCACCCAAGAAGCTGAGGTCGAGCTCAGAAAATTTCTTGGCCACATTCTCTTGACAGAGCTCGAATCCTTTGATGAATGCTTCTTGGCTGAACTTGACATTCAGGTCCCTCATCTCTGCAGAGGCCTTGAACTCCACCGCAAGAGCCCTGGCTTCCGAGACTAGGATCGGGATCTGCTCCACCAAGTTTGCGACCTCGGCCTCCACCTTCCTCGCCGTCTCCTCCAAGGTCTGCTTCTCTTTCTCCAGGGCCTACTTTTCTTTCTCCAGGGCCTCTTGGAGGGTGACTACCTTGGCTGCCTTCTCTTTGAGGCGGGCAGCTTCAGCTTGGTGACTCTCCTCCGCCTGGATGGCGTCCCTCCTCGCCCGGTTCGTCACCTCGATATTGGCAAGGAGCTGGTGCCCGATCTGCAAGGGCGGCTAGGAGGTCAGAACGAAGGAGCGAGGGGGTGGAGGGTGAATTTGTTTACCTCGAGAAAGAACCCTAGGGAGTCCCAAATCTGCTGTTCGGGGTCGGCGTGATCAATCCTCTCGACGACCTCGGGCAGGATGCAGCCGTCAATCAACTGCTTTATCAAGTCCCTGTCATTGAAGGGATTCTCCCGCGGCTCTTCTTCGGAACCATGGGATTCTTTTGATGGCGGCCCGATGGCTACTCACCCTGCGGGCCACTGACTTCCTTCTCCTCCCCCTCTCGGCCCCAGGCACCATCTCGATGCGGTCCCCTGAGGCGGAAACCTCAGCGGGAGAGCTCTTTGAAGAGGCCCGGGGAGCCGGGGGCTCGGCGTCTGAAGGAATGTCAACCGCGGGGGCCGCCTGGGCAGGCACGGTCGAGCTCGTCTCCTCCATTCTGGCCTTCTTTGCTGATCCGGAGGCCGCGGCACCTTTTCTTTTGTGGGCCTTGAGGCCCCTGACGAGCATCCATGCTGCTTCAGCGTCCATTCCTAAAAAAAAAAAAAAGAGAAAAAGAAGATCAGTGATGGGGTGAAAAAGGAAGGAGCGACATGCAAAAAAAAAAAAAAGAGAAAGAAAAAAAAGAGAGAAGAAGAAGAAGAGCAGGAGAAAAGAAGAGGAAAGGAAGGGAGGGATACTCGTAGGATCCTGGGGACTCAAGCCGATGTTGAACAAAAACTGCTCCTTCAGAAGGTTGGGGAAGGAAGGAGCCGAATAACCAAGAAGCTTCCGGACGGCCTGAAGGTCGTCCTCCCCCAGGCTAGGAGCCCGACGGACAGAGTTCCTCAGGGAGCCCCAAGGGGGCAGTCCCAGCCTCAAGGTCGGACAGTGGACAAAGAGGTACTTCCCCTTCCAGTTATGGATTGAAGAGGGAGCACCTTTCAGCAACCCCTTCTTGCCAAACTAGGGAGAGAAATATCACCAGTCCTTCGCCGAGGGGTGACGCTTGAAGGTGTAGAAATGCCTAAACAAAAAAAGGGACGGCTAAACTTCGACTACGTGGCAAAGGGAGAGGAACCACATCAAAAACCTAAAAGAGTTCGGCGCAACTGAAGCTAAAGAAATGTCCAAAAAATGGAAAAGGGAAACGACGAAGGGCGGAAGAGGAAGTCGGAGTCCGGCACGGAAGGCCTCCTGGTACAGGCAAAAGCGGCCAGGTGGGGGGGTGCTAGCCCGATCGGCGGGACCAGAAAGCTCCAGATCATACTTCGGAGGAACTCCATACTGAACCCTTATCAGTAGGAGTTCATCCGGAGTCAGAGAACAAGGAATGGCACCCGACGCAAAAATCGGGCGAGGACCAGCCCCAGATGTGGGTTCGTCTACAGTGTGGGGATTCTGGGGGGCTGAGACAGACGAACTCCCAGAACCACTAGAGGTGGAGGTGTCGGAAGATATTTCAAATAAGGGCCCTAAAGATCTTGGAGAAATCAGGCGGGACAAGGGGCGAAAGGTTTGCAGGGGACCAAACTGGAGGAATGCGACAGAAGAAAATTAGAGGAGAAAAGGCCCCTAAATGGCAAGAAAGGGGACGAAAGTTTCGGGACTAACCTAAGTTGCTCCGAAGGATGCAGAAGGTACGTGGACAGGGATGACTCGAAGGACGCTTAGGGCCAAGGTAGACGCCAAAGAGGGTCAGAGCTCTCGAGGAGAAGACAGACACCGACAGAACATTCAGGCGGAATGAGGCCTCTAAAGGCAGAAAGGAGGGTTTAAATAGACCCTGGGATCCGACGCTATAATGATCGCGAATCTCCCCAGGCCGACCAATGCTCGCCACGTGTCCCACTCGCCACCGCAGGCGGCTAAAAATGGCTGACAGCTGACAGAGCCATTACTGTGCCATGCCTGGGCCAACGTACTAGCAGAAATTCCGAAAGGTACCTTCGGATCGCCCTGATTTGAAAAGACTCCAGCACGTGCGCATTTAATGCCAGAATATCTGAGGACGATCGTGCACGGGATTCAAGGGGACAACTTCGGCTGTGAAAATTTTTTTGTACTTCCTTCATTCGAAACTCAAACTCAGAAGTAGGGGGACTGGTGTTGGGTATAAAATACCTCCCAGCCGAAGTTTGTGATAGGGGCGACCCTCCGAGGATTCTACTGATATCAAACCTCCGACGACACCTCACCGAACCTCTCTGGCGGTCGAGCCTCCGCAACATTTCCAAGTTCTGCCGATGGATGAACCCCCACCAACGTCGACCGGACTCACCACGATGGGCGGATTCCACCCAAGTTCGGCGGTGATCGACCACCTGCTAGATTTCGTCCGGACTCCTACAGGAGCCGGACTTCATCCCCGACTTCAGCTGCTGGAAGACTTCGTCCGGACTCCTACGGGAGCCGGACTTCGTCCCCGACTTCAACCGCAAGAAGACTCCATCCGGACTCCTACGGGAGCCGGACTTCGTCCCCGACTTCAACCGCAAGAAGACTCCGTCCGGACTCCTACAGGAGTCGGACTTCGCCCTCAACTTTGATCGCAGGTAGACTCCGTCCAGACTCCTACGGGAGCCGGACTTCATCCCCGACTTTGATCGCAGGTAGACTCCGTTCGAACTCCTACGGGAGCCGGACTTCGCCCCAGACTCTGATTGCAGGTAGACTCCGTCTGGACTCCTACGGGAGCCGGACTTCGCCCCTGACTTTAAGTGCAGGTAGACTTCATCTGGACTCCTACGGGAGCCGGACTTCATCCCCGACTTCAACCGCAAGAAGACTCTGTCCGGACTCCTACGAGAGTCGGACTTCATCCCCGACTTTGATCGCAGGAAGACTCCATCCGGACTCCTACGGGAGCCGGACTTCGCCCCTGACTCTGATTGCAGGTAGGCTCCGTCCGGACTCCTACGGGAGCCAGACTTTACCCCTGACATTAAGTGCAGGTAGACTTCACCCGGACTCCTACAGGAGCCAAACTTCATCCCCGACTTCAGCTACTGGAAGACTTCGTCCGGACTCCTATGGGAGCCGGACTTCATCCCCGACTTCAACCATAAGAAGACTCCGTTCGGACTCCTACGGGAGCCAGACTTCGTCTCCGACTTTGATCACAAGTAGACTCCGTCCGGACTCCTACGGGAACCGGACTTCGCCCCTGACTCTGATTGCAGGTAGACTCCGTCCGGACTCCTACGGGAGCCGGACTTCACCTCTGACTTTAAGTGCAGGTAGACTTCGCCCAGACTCCTACGGGAGCCGGACTTCATCCCCGACTTCAGCTGCTGGAAGACTTCGTCCGGACTCCTACGGGAGCCAGACTTCATCCCCGACTTCAACCACAAGAAGACTCCGTCCGGACTCCTACGGGAGCCGGACTTCATCCCTGACTTTGATCGCAGGTAGACTCCATCCGGACTCCTACGGGAGCCAGACTTCGCCCCTAACTCTGATTGCAGGTAGACTCCGTCCGGACTCCTACGGGAGCTGGACTTCGCCCCTGACTTTAAGTGTAGGTAGACTTCGCCCGTACTCCTACAGGAGCCGGACTTCGTCCCCGACTTCAACTGCTGGAAGACTTCGTCCGGACTCCTACGGGAGCCGGACTTCATCCCCGACTTCAACCGCAAGAAGACTCCGTCCGGACTCCTACGGGAGCCAGACTTCGCCCCCGACTTTGATCGCAGGAAGACTCCATCCAGACTCCTACAGGAGCCGGACTTCACCCCTGACTTTAAGTGCAGGTAGACTTCGTCCGGACTCCTACGGGAGTCGGACTTCATCCCCGACTTCAACTGCAAGAAGACTCCGTCCGGACTCCTACGGGAGTCGGACTTCGTCCCCGACTTTGATCGCAGGTAGACTCCGTCCGGACTCCTACGGGAGCCGGACTTCGCCCCTGACTCTGATTGCAGGTAGACTCCATCCGGACTCCTACGGGAGCCGGACTTCGCCCCTGACTTTAAGTGCAGGTAGACTTCGCTCAGACTCCTACGGGAGCCGGACTTCATCCTCGACTTCAGCTACTGGAAGACTTCGTCCGAACTCCTACAGGAGCCAGACTTCATCCCCGACTTCAACCGCAACAAGACTCCGTCCGGACTCCTATGGGAGCCAGACTTCATCCCTGACTTTGATCGCAGGTAGACTCCATCCGGACTCCTACGGGAGCCGGACTTCGCCCCTGACTTTAAGTGCAGGTAGACTTCACCCGGACTCCTACGGGAGCACGCGCGCATTTAATGCCAGAATATCTGAGGACGATCGTGCACGGGATTCAAGGGGACAACTTCGGCTGTAAAAATTTTTCTGTACTTCCTTCATTCGAAACTCGAACTCAGAAGTAGGGGGACTGGTGTTGGGTATAAAATACCTCCCAGCCGAAGTTTGTGATAGGGGCGACCCTCCGAGGATTCTACTGACATCAGACCTCCGACGACACCTCACCGAACCTCTCTGGCGGTCGAGCCTCCGCAACATTTCCAAGTTCTGCCGATGGATGAACCCCCACCAACGTCGACCGGACTCACCACGACGGACGGATTCCACCCAAGTTCGGCGGTGGTCGACCACCTGCTAGATTTCGTCAGGACTCCTACGGGAGTCGGACTTCATCCCCGACTTCAGCTGTTGGAAGACTTCGTCCAAACTCTTACGAGAGTCGGACTTCGTCCCCGACTTCAACCGCAAGAAGACTCCGTCCGGACTCCTACGGGAGCCGGACTTCGACTCCGACTTCAACCGCAAGAAGACTCCGTTCGGACTCCTACGGGAGCCGGACTTCGCCCCCGACTTTGATCGCAGGAAGACTTCGTCCGGACTCCTACGGGAGCCGGACTTCGCCCCCGACTTTGATCGCAGGTAGACTCCATCCAGACTCCTACGGGAGCCAGACTTCATCTCCGACTTCAACCGCAAGAGGACTTCGCCCGGACTCCTACGGAAGCCGGATTTCGTACCCGACTTCGGTTGCAGAAAGACTTCGTCCTGACTCCTACGGGAGCCGGACTCCAAACCCTTACTGCAAGCGACCCACACCGAGTTTTCGCTGTAAATGATCTACTTAAATTTCTATCACGAGCGACCTTGGCCGAGACTCCTCGATAAATGATCCCCGTCCGGGCTTCTACGGAGACCTGGACCCCCTGGCAGGCCGCAGTAACGGCCACAAACTCTGCTCCACTTCCTGCAACAGATTTCGTGCGGCTCCATCACTCCCTGGCAGGCCGTAGTAACGGCCACGACTCTGCTCCACTTCCTGCGACGGATCTCGCGCGGCTCTATCACTCTCTGGCAGGCCACAATAGTGGCCACGATTCTGCTCTACTTCCTGCGACGGATACCACGCGGTTCCTCCACCCTCTGGCAAGTCGCGACAACGGACGCCGCTCCACTCCCCGCAATAGACTCCACGTGGCATGTCCCGGTGATGGCCACGATTCCGCTCTACTACTCTTCTTAACAAACTCCTCTTGACCCTGGGCAGCCCACTGCTAGACGGTTACAAATATCACTATCAGTCTATTGCCCCTCCGTCTATAAAAGGAGGACCCCAGATACGTTATTCTCTAAGTTCTATTTTCTATCCCAAAATTCTGCTAAAATTTTTGTTCGAGCACTCCATTCTTGTTGAGGCAGAGAACTGACTTGAGCATTGGAGGGTCTTGCCGGAGCAATTCCAACTCCGGTTTAGACTTCTTTTGCAGGTCCCGGCGGCGACCGCGACTCTCTCGACTCCAGCTTCTCCGGCGCAGGCGGATTTTTGCACCAACAGCTATCAAAAGTATGGTTAGAGGTTTACTGAAAAAAAAGGAAAAATGAGGAGTATACTTACATCACATGCACTATAGGAAGACAATTTTGTTGGCCATAATTTTTCAAAAAAATAGTACTTCTAGGATGGCGATCACTTGGTCCCTCTCTCTGTCTCTTGCTTTTTGAAAGAGTGGGAGGAAGGGAGGGCAAGGGGGACTCCCTGCACTATAATTGTTTAGACAGCTGCAAATCAGGTGAACTGTAGAGTTTTGATTCTCCAATTATGACGGTCCATGCAGAGTTCATCGAAACATTGGTGTTGCGCCAAATATGGATAGCCATACTGGAAAGAGGCCCTCTTCAATTCAAATGTGTGCTAGAAAGGATCCAAACTTATAACTACCTAGATCCCAATACTTGAGAATGCACCATGCAAGATTTGAATTTAAAATGTATCTACTTGCAAAAGGGGTATATGTGTTAGTATGATTTTAGAGATTACATATCAACCTATAATATTTTTTCTATTAATATGATCCAATAATATTTTTTTTTTGAGTATGATTCTATATCATTTTTCTTTGTTAGTCTGATTATATATCTATTGTTATTATTTTTTTTTATGAGATTTGTATATTAGTATAAATAGCATCTAAGATGTATTGAATGAAATTGAAATGGAGATAATAAAGTTCATTCTCTCTTTCTTTTCTCTCTTATTATTCTCTTCTTCCATAAATATTTTAATATGGTATCAGAGCCATCTAATTTTCATTGAATATTCTGCATTACTGTCTTCTTCCTCACTAGCATCCTGATGACAGTGCACCAATGGACTATTTTTTTTTTTGGCAAGCACCTTCTTCTCTTCTGCCGACAACAGCCCTCTAAGCAATAGGGATTTTTTCTTTCAAACACATTGAAGATCTTATCTTCATTGTCATCAAAAGAAGCTTTCTATTTTTTCTGCCATTTCCAAGGTTCATCAAATTTTTTAATTTTTTTTTTTCGACAATTATATATCCATTGTGTAATCTATACTTTCCACTGTAATAGTAGAAAGCCTAGCACCCTCCGCTAATCCATCCATCATTACTTCAGCAGAAAGCCCGGCACCCTCTGCTAATCCTTCCATAATTGCATCAAATAGCTCCACCTCCACTCCTCTCATTGATCCAAATTTATTCTCATCCTATACTATTCATCCTTCTGATTACAATCCTGATGCTAGTTTTGTTTCCAAACCTTTGATTGGCGATAATTATTATAGTTGGTCCCGCCCATAAAAATGGCTTTGAATGACAAAAATAAATTGGGGTTGACTATTGTAGCAAGCCTCAATCCATGGATGGTAACCATTTCTCATCTTTGACATTGAAACTAATAATAAAACTGATAAATGATTTTCTGATGAGTTCTCCTAGATTCATTGAAAATCTTTGGCTACACAGCCAATAGTAATACCAAGGCTATCATCAACTCCACCACTACTCCTTGAATATTATTACAAGTTAAAAATAGAGTACACGATCCAAGAATTTTTAATCATTCCATGACAACATCATTTGCCCTACAAAGTGTTTGGATCAGAGATAATCCTAAAGTTGCCCATCAGATATTGTTAAGCACACTTCTTTCATTCAAGAGCCGAACTTACGACTCAAGTCATATGAAGCACAAAGTATATATCTGGTCAAGATCAGGCACAACCAAAAAGATAAAATAGAATTCTCCATCAAGCTCCCCAATTTAATATGTAAACAACACATACAAATATATAAATTTATACCGTTGGGCAGTAATTTTATTATAGTCTCAAAGTACACGGCCAGAGAATAGATTATGTATAAGCAAGAAAATGGAAACAGAAACGGAGAACGGCAGTTTATTCATGAGCCGACTGGTCTGCCGCATGAAGCCCAAGGGCTGCTATCAATTCCCAATGTTAAACCCGCCGGTGACATCTTTTGGTATAATGCAGGCCTGGGAGCACATGGTGGCACAGGAGACATCGTTGTTGCCATTCGAGCAGCGTCTGAAGCACTCATCAAAGCAGCCACCGGCGCTCACCGCTGGCACTGCCGACACCATCAGCATGGAGATGAGGAGGAAGGCAACCACAACCATCTTGGTGTCAGCCATCTCTGCAAAGATATATAGTGAGAGTAACGGGATGTTGGTAGTGGCTCAAACACTGAAGACGGGGGTTGATTCTTAGTTGCTGGTGGCAAGGTGGAAGCTTTGTTGAGGGTATTTATAAGGTGGGAGGGTGGAGGCTGACGGTTGCAAAAGTAGTGTAGATTTGTGGTTTGGATGGAACAGCGGCAAGAAATGCTCGGGATGGTTATTGGTTGTTACACGTTTCTGGCCTAACTAAAAGAGACAGAGTCAAACGAATTTAAAGTTACTAAAATTAACGTTTTCCCATTTTGGGGGCCAATTCCATGATCTTTTTATTTATTTATTAGGTAAAAGTTAGTTATTATTATCGTTGATGGCAATGTATCAACCAAGCATATTTGGAAAAATGCCCATAGATTTATATAGTTGCTAAACATGAGTGTGTTGGGTGTTGGCGGGAGGAGAAATGGTGCAAGAAATGTTTCTAAAAGCGAGAAACCCCAGCGATTTCGAAGAGCGAAACCGAGCCTACAGACACAATCATCCGCATGAATACTCAGATACATCCTCCCGATCCCTGCAACGACGTCCCCACCGTCTCCCACACTCTCGAGCGTTCATCCATTTTCGCAACACCTACTCCCACAAAACCCATGGCAACCACCCAACGGCACAGCCATCTACGGCATCTTGGGGAGCCAAGCAATAAGGTTGATGCTGTACTCCAGTCGCACTGCATCTTTAAGTGCTATCCAATGGGAAGCTGCGACAGGACCATAATGCTCTAGGCTCCGTAGAGGTTGCGGATTTTTGGGTCTGTCATCCTCCTTCACTCATAAGATTGAGAATGAGAATCCGCCGTCCACAGTGACATGTCGAGATCCTCCAACAACCGTGCCGAAACTAACTTCCGGTCATATTCCGTGATGGAAACCACCTTCTGCCCCAAACAAAGGGTCAAGTCATGCCACAGCACATCCGTGACAATGTCGACTCATCCCTGCACTGTCTACGCGACTATCCGGCATCGAGTTCCAGCCATGTACCACCCTCTTTAATGGCGTCGAAAGTGGTAAACATCTTCCTGAAAGTAATAGTGATACTCATAAGTCTGTAGGTACACCGTATAGCTGCACGCCTACCTGTATGTACTGATCTTACATCGATGCTCTTAGATTTGGGACAAAAGCCCCACTACCAACTCCTCCGCCGTCCCAGAAGATCCTGCGCCGTCGATTGTACGTCGATGACCGTCCTAAGCCTTTTCCAAAGGGATCTTGCTTCAAGTGCGGTGATTCTGACCACACAAAAGAGCGATGTAGAAATTCTATAAAATGCTTTGGCTGCCACAAGTTCGGATATAAGGCAAGATCTTGCAAAGCCAAAATTACCCCAGACACAACAATAAGGAGGGTAAAGGTGGTAAGAAAAATGCAAGCCAGGTACTCCTCGCTTGGTAAGCGCAAAGCGCCCTGTGCTCCTCCACAACCGCCCTCGATCCACAGGTCAAGCATACGTAAAGCCTTTGTCAATATCTCCTCTGAGATGGAGGACATAAGTTCGGACATAAGGCAAGATCTTGCAAAGCCAAAATTTCCCCCGACACAACAACAAGGAGGGTAAAGGCAGTAAGAAAAATGCAAGCCAGGCGCTCCTCGCTTGGTAAGCGCAAAGCACCCTGTGCTCCTCCACAACCGCCCTCTATCCACAAGTCAAGCATACGTAAAGCCTTTGTCAATATCTCCCTCGAGATGGAGGAGACGGAGTTCTATCTAGAAAGAGCGGCCTATGTTGAAGCATTTGGAAGGCAGATCAAGGTAGATGATGTACACGAAGCTCTTGCCTGCAAAGCTAATATTCCAGGTGCTTGGACCGCCAGAAAGCTAGCAGATGTTAACATGTTTTTTGTGGCTTGTCCCTCCAGGGAAATCATTCACCAACTAATGACGGGAAGTAGAATTAAAGGTAATGGATTCTCCTTGTAGGTAATCTATTGGGATCAATTCAAGGGAGGGATCTCAAATCAACTGAAACTTAAGGTTAGTGCAAGTCTATTTCATCTTCCATTACAATGTTGGAATTTATAGGCAGCAGTAGTAATTGTTGTAGGGTTTCAAGGAGAATATGCATAGCAAAAATATAATAAATTTTAAAAATTTAAATTAAAAAATTTTAAATATTAAATTCTTAAATCAGTACCTCTTTGATGATTAACAATCATATAAAATATTTTCATAATAAAATTTAAGGTATAGGAGAATGCCTGCAATGCTTATTCCAAAATTTTGGTAGAACTTCCATCAGGCATCCAAATGTTCGCCCTCCAACGGTGATCCACACAGGATTATGATCAAGACACCAACTTCTTAGGATGATTCTTCCTCCAAAATTTTCACTTTAAAATTTTTTTTGGATAGCAGAACCTCAGGACCTTCTTTCTCTCCTCCTAGCCTTCCTATTTCTACTTTTTTTCTCTTCTTATCTTCCTTATATCTCTTCCTAGGCCCTTGTCTTAAAATCGGACTTGTCCTTACTATTTTAGGACTTGTCCTAACAAGGAAAGGAAGAAGCTAATTGGATAATAGGGTGAGAGTGTAAGAAAAAAAAGATGAAATTAGAAATCTGAATGAACAAATCTCCAACGCAGCCCCCTTTATATAGTTAGCGACGGGATGCATTCAGAATTGACTCACGCCCTCTCTGCATGACATCTCACGCCATCCAAAAAATCTCACACCCCAAGTCAAATTTTCACATCATTCTGGAAGCACATGACACATTGCAATCATTGAGAAAGAAATCCGAGAGATGCTTTGCACAGAAAGACTTTTTGGAATAATTTTTTTGATATTTCTCCGATGTGTCGTGAGGCTTCATTGGACGGTATTTTTCTCCACCATAAATCAGTGATTTTTGGTCATCCAAGGTCTCACAAGAGATGTGCTAACCTGAAGATGGCATGGAGAAAAAAATCATAAATTAAGGATGGCGTGACACATTTTTAAGAGTCCTTAACAAATTGGACTCTAGGTGGCGCACAGATTAACTTGTTTAGGTTTCCAAACTTAATCAAATTTTCATGATTAAATAATGAAGTGATTTAGCCACAGAAGGACTCCTCTGTATCTAAAATTAAATCATGATTCTTCGTAAAAATATTTCACCATGGAACAAAAGGATAAGGATGAGGAAAGGGCGTCCCATCTCATGGGATGCCAACTATTCTTTTGCACACAAAACAAATTCCACGCACAAGAAAAAATTCTCAGTGCATGGGAACCTAGTTATATAGTGCCTAATCCTTGGTTCATCCATCTATGGGTTGACCCAACACAAATCCAAAATTAGTTTGACTCAATTTGGATTTAATTAGTCTAATCTGAAATCAATTTTGAATCCGATTCAAAACAAAGAACTAGGATTTATAATATATGTTAGCATATCTATCTTGCAAACATGATCTAATCTAATTAGATCTCGATCAATTCTCTTTGTGTGTGACCCATTGGGTTTCATATTTAGCAAGCAGTAGGTTTAAGTACAAATCGATCTGATTTGATTAGAATTTAATTTAATTGATCTAGATCCAATCGAGCTAATCCGATTTCAGCAATTAGTATCCTTTCTAATTGACGATCGAATTAAACTCTTTAATTCAATCAAATCCATAAGATAAGATTGATATCTAGCATCGTATCATATCTACCTGAAAGATATAAAATTTTAATAAAAATATCAAAAATATCCTTCAGTGAAAAGTTATCATGCAATTTGATCCTGCGATCAACCTACATCCCGAATATGACTCTGGAATGGAATGATGTCAAATTCAATATTATATTCATATTTTTCTTAATATTTAATGATGATTTGATTAATGAAATATTAAAAAAAAAATTTCATTTTCATCTTGCTTTGATCAAAGACTTCCTGAATCATCAATCGATCAGAGTAAGTAGGATACGATCTCCTCTTACCAGGAGTGATCGATTTCATGTTGACTTACTCACAACCTCAATATACATTCCACCATATCCAAATCATCCCGTACATGACTAAGATATGAATGAGTATGAACCAAAATATAAATTCATATATACAAGGTTCTATGACAGTCTCAGATCAAAGGATTACATGCACAACTCCCACTATAAGAAAATATCTTTTGATGGATAAGTAGATTCCATAAGATGTTCTTAAGTCAGATCAATTCAGTGAACTTATTCTCTAATGAGCACCCACATTCTTGTATTAGTGTCTCACACAAGTGGCTTATGAGACCAGCCACCCTCTCCATCGAGTATATATAGGAAGTGCCAGTCTATTCGGAATATTGATCCCCTACTCAATGCTCCAATGACTAGGAATATTCTAAATCAAAATTTTTATGATTTTAGGTCTTATAGGTATGATCTCATTATAACCCTAAAGCCATTGTCCTGATTTATGGAGTTCATCATAATCATTACATAAGTAAGATGCAGCATATGATGAAAAATAAATATCTTTTATTTATAAAGTGTCAATTACATGAGTCTGAAAGATTACAAGAAAAAATCCATCAAAATAAAAATTTTAATTGGCTTGTAGGGTATACTCCCTTCAATCTCCCACTTGCACTAAAGTCAATTGTCCTTATATTTTATCCTCATACAATCGAGGTGGCGATCGAACTGCTATTGGGGTAGAGCCTTAGTGAACAGATCTGCTATGTTGTTCTTTATTTCTACTCATTCAATAACTATATTTTGTCTTTCGATTATTTCATGAACGAAATGGAAGTATCTTAGAATGTGCTTGGATTTATGATAAGACTTTGATTCCTTTGCTTGAGCAACTGCTCCAGTATTATCATAATAAAGTGGTATTGGATTCTCAATCTTAGGAACGACACCCAACTCAGTGATGAATTTCTTCATCCAGACAACTTTTTTGGTGGCTTCACTTATTGCCCAGCTATGCAACCCAAGAGGGGGGTGAATTGGATTTTTAAAATTTTAAAATTAATTTAGAGCCACAAGGATTAAGTAATAATAAGCAAGTTATATGTAGTAAGTGATTTAGGCAAAGTGTAGAAATGAGATATAAGAATGCAAGAAAATAAAGAAACTTAGATAGAGAGCAAGTAAGCATACTATAAACAATCAAGGTTTATAGTGGTTCGGTGCCAACCTTGCACCTACATCCACTCTCCAAGCTCCTACTTGAGAATTTAAATCCACTAAAACGTATTCAACAAGAATACAACGTCGGTACCTCCGACTCTAGCTATCTCAAGCTAGAACACTTATTTCTTGAGTACAAGCCAATCCAATACAATCCAATTCAAGGTTCAGATCAATCTATCCAAGTTTTGGAACCCTTCCAAAACTAAAGATCAAGATAGAAACAGAGTATAAGAGTTAATGACAAAGAAATACAAGTTTAGCTCCTTTAATGAGCAAATAAAACTTTAAGTACACTTTACACAACAAAGAAGAAGCTTTTCTAATTTTTTTCAAGGTTGTTGAAGACTTGAATGAGCTTTTGAGGGGTTGGTGAACTTGAAATGAAAGCTTCTTTTGCTTGAAGAGGGTTTTTTGCTTAAGGTTCAAATGAATGCTTGAATCTCTTCTCTTTTTTTTTTCTTCAAGTGCCTTAATATCTTCAATAGATGCTAGAGAGAAATCTGGACAGAATTAGAGTCATTGGAGAGCTTTAAATGAGTATTAAATACTATCAAAATGAGCTAAAAAATTAACGTTACAGAGATTTTTCATCACAGGGATCGACTCATAGGGTCGTCCTCTGCACAGAGGTCGACCCTAGGGGTCGACCTCTGTGGTGCAAAGTAGAAAGTGACTGTTCTGTATCTTTGGCTTGCACAGACAATAGAGGTCGATCATTGGGGTCATCCCTTTTGGGTGTGCTAGTCAAAAATAGCGTGCCGTTCAGCCCCTTTTGACAGGGCTCAACCTAGGAGTCGATCCTTTTTTTTAAACTCGATTTTCTCTCAAAATATACATCCAAAAAATATGAAATTACCTCCAATAGATCATAAATCTTCTGTTCTTACTCTTGAAGCTTTCAAATCAGAACTTGATAAAATTATGATTTCATCCCTAAAATACAATAATTTTTTTTTCAAGCCAAAATCATTAGTAACCCCTTCAAAATTTTATAATCATCAAAATCAATTCATGGAGCAACAATCTTCCCTTTTTTGATGATGATAAAATATTTGAGCAAAAATAAAATATAATATATATAAAGTATTGATTAAAAATTTTAAATTTATGAAGATACATCACTTAAACATTATAGCTAATTATTTGAATAAAATATATCACGAGTAGTTTGAACATCATGAGTAGTTTGAAGATTAGTTTGAAAATTGCTTATAAGATTATTTTTTTTGATAAATTTGCTTATTGCCCTATTTTATTTTTCTACTCCTCCTTTTTGACAACATCAATTAAGATCTTAAAAAATTTTTAAAGAAAAATAAAAAAGACTCTTCCTCACTGTAGCAATCATAAAGGATATTTCAATTTGCTCATATAAAAGATATTGCCATTCATAATATTCCATAGCACATATATGAGGTATTTTTCATATCACATAATTAAGACATTTCAATTTATACCATTCATAAAAATCAATCCAAATGACATTCATAGAAGTTAAAAGCATATATATATATATATATATATATATATATATATATATATATATATATATATATATATATATCCAAAATATGACTGAAGAGTTATCAGATACATAAGTATCACCATACATAAGAGTCAAGTCAAAATATATAGGCCATACAAAAGTCATGGGTAACAAAAAATATAACTATTCATGAGTCAATCAGCTAACAAATACAATGCCATAAGTTAGATCCTAGACATAAAAGACTAACTATGCTAGATCTAATAAATATCATGGCTAGAGACATCATAATTAGAAGAGTCAGAGATATGATGAGGAGACTCAGGATCAAGGCCACGGGCACATCCTCGACCACATCTGCCTCAACCATGGGTAGAAGTACCGGCACGAGCAGAAAGACGAGAAGGCCCTGGAGCTTGGGAAAATATAGACTGTGTTAGGAGAACAAGTCTGATGGTGTCCAATTATTCCAAAGCTCTCGATATGGACTACATCAGGATACCAATCTGAGTAGAGACAGCCTCACTGGAGTTCCTGATCTCTCTCCTCAAAAAATCAAAGCCACTCTCCAAAATGCCTCGAAGTCTAGCCACCTCTACAGACAGGTTGGAGACTTTCGTGATGTCCTCTTGCAATTAGGGATGGACTAAGTCTAATACCTACCTCTGCAAATCTAAAACTCTGTCCGTCAATCTCAGAATACATCCCTCAAGCTCCTCAAGTCATGCAAACTGAGCTGTAAGCATCTAAAAGACAGTAGAGACATGAGGGATCATAGTCTGATCTGAAACAGCCTGAGATGTCATCCTCTGAGTAAAATTTGAGATGACAAATTGCCGGGATAAGATAGAGGCAACCTGCTAGAAAATCAACTGAATTTGATCATCTACAAGTCTGATTACTGAAGGATCTACTCTACTCCTTGATTGTGGTATAGAAGCATCCCTCCTCACTGACTCTGAGGGACCAGCCTCGTGATCAGACACAAACTGAATATCAGAAGATGCTCTGTGATCATGAGAAAGTGAAGATGGTCCCTCCTCCTCTGCTCTCTCCTCAACACCCTTCGACCAACCACCATCAATTTTTGAAAAATCCATGCGATGCAGTGTGTGGCGGTTGATGGTGTCAGAATGTGATAGTCTGGTGACTGCCTCCCACTCAAAACAGACTCCGAACCTCCTAAATACTAGGATGAGTGCCATACCATAAGGCAAGTGAGTCTTAGATCTATTTAGGATCTCTCTCATGGCCTCAATCATTAGAGTAGGAAGGTTCAAGGGGGTCTCGATGATCACATGGTACATGATGCATATATCCCTACCAGATAAGAGGTCATGCCTGCCACTCCTAGGGACAAAAAGTTTGGTTACTGTTGGTGCAAAAATCTGCCTGCATCGGAGAAGCTGGAGTCGAGGGAGCCGCGGTCGCCGCCGGGACCTGCAAAAGAAGTCTAAACCAGAGGTGGGGTTGCTCCGGCAAGATCCTCCGATGCTCAAGTCAGTTCTCTGCCTCAACAAGAATGGAGTGCTCGAACAAAAATTTTAGCAGAGTTTCTAGATAAAAATGAGAGCTTAGAGAATAACGTATCTGGGGTCCCCCCTTTTATAGGCGAAGGGTGCAACAAACTGATAGCGATGTTTGTAACCGTCCGGCAGTGGGCTGCCCACGGTCAGGAGGAGTTTGTTGCGAAGAGTAGTGGAGTGAAATCGTGGCTATCACCAGGACATGCCACGTGGAGTCTGTCGCGGGGGGTGGAGCGGCGTCCGTTGTCGCGACTTGCCAGAGGATGGAGGAATCGCGTGGTATCCGTCACAGGAAGTGGAGTAGGATCATGGCCATTATTGCGGTCTTCCAGGGAGTGATGGAGCCGTGCAAAATCTGTCGCAAGAAGTAGAGCAGAGTCGTGGCCGTTGCTGTGGCCTGCTAGAGGGTCCAGGCCTGTCGGCCGAGTCCGACTGGAGTGTCTGGCGGAAAGGGGTGGCTAGTTGCCCGTCTAAGAGGAGCTCGGAGTCCGGCTCTCGTGGGAGTTCGGACGAAGTCTTCCTTCAGTTGAAGTCGGAGATGAGGTCCGGCTCCCGCGGGAGTCCGGATGGAGTCTTCCCGCAGCTGGAGTCGGAGACGAGATCTGGCTCCCGTAGGAGCCCGGGCGAAGTCTACCTGCAATCAAAGTCAGGGGCAAAGTCTGGCTCCCTTAGGAGTCCGGACGAAGTTTACCTGCAGCGGAGGTTGGAGACGGAGTCCGGCTCCCGTAGCAGTCCGGACGAAGTTTACCTGCAGTCGAAGTTGGAGACGGAGTCCGGCTCCCATAGGAGTCCGGACGAAGTTTGCCTACAGTCGAAGTTGGAGACGGAGTCCGGCTCCCGTAGGAGTCCGGACAAAGTTTGCCTACAGTCGAAGTTGGAGACGGAGTCCGGCTCCCGTAGGAGTCCGGACGAAGTTTACCTGCAGTCGAAGTTGGAGACGGAGTCCGACTCCCGTAGGAGTCCGGACGAAGTTTGCCTGCAGTCGAAGTTGGAGACGGAGTTCGACTCCCGTAGGAGTCACTCCTGACACGAACTTCGGCTGGGGGGGTTTACACCCAACAGTTATCATGTGATGCAAAAGTCTCATCTCTATTGAAAGTATCCTTGCTTCTAATTTATTTAAATTTTTAGTAAATACTCTCCATAAAATAATACTTAGTCCCTCTTCTTTGATTGGGAGCTCCATATGAGTATAGCCTTCACAAGGCAAGTGCAAGATTTGTCCCAAATGCAATAGATCAAGAACAATATTAACACCTTTTACTGAAGACTTTACTGTTCCATTGTAGTAACTTAAATTTAAATAGAATTCTCTGACCAAATCAACATATGTATTTTTCTTCAATAGACAGTAAAACTCCCATCCTTGACTTTTAATTTTTGATCCAATTGAGAACCCCTCTTTTTCAAAAAACTTAAAATCTAGTTCTTCCTGGGTTCTACTTTTTGATTGGAGAGAGGTACCTGCTTGGACTAAGTGGAGACTGTGAGAAGCTGGAGCAGGACTTGAAACTGGGGTTGGAGCAGGAGAGGGCTCGGCTGCCATTCTTTTTCTGCGCACTTCCTCCTCTAACCCATGAGCAGACTTTCTTCTCTACGGTAGCTTCAATTTGGGAGCCATTTCGGATAAGAGAGACTTGCAAACAGCTTAGGAGACCTAATAAGAGGTAGAGTAGAAAGGATTTTAGAGGAAAAACAAAGATTTTGGAGAGATAGACCGTCGGTTTGGAGAAGAGGATTTGAAGCTAGGGTAAGCTTGATCCGCCTAAATGAAGAAGAAAAAGAAAAGAGATTTAGTTCCTAAAAAGGCGATTTGAAGGGAAAAATTTAGTGGGAAGAGATATTTTAAGAGAATTTTTGCAGCTGAGAGAGAGAGAGGAGAGGGAGGGGATTTTTGTTCTGTGGGAAGAGAAAGACAAAAGGCAAAGGGTCAGCCTCTTAACTAATGGAGATTTTTCAATAAAACAGAGCGCCCGATGGGTTTTAATGAAAATTACAAGTTTATCCTAGGGTCAACCCTGGGGGTCGACTCATGGCTAGAAAAATTCAAAAAAAATGATAAAAAAATTTTGAAAAAAAATTTAAAACTTGAGAGAAGGGTGTCTATTTAAGAGATTGATCAAATGAAGGATAGTTTTGAACTTTTAAGAAAGGAGAGTTGAGAATTGAGCTCAAAATTTGATTCAATAAATTTTTAGCAAAAAAAACTTGAAATCAGAAAGATACTTAAACTGATGGATCAAGGATTTCTAGTTCTTTCCTAATTTCATAAAATCTATCTTCACTTAAGGCCTTGGTAAAGATGTCAGCTAATTATTTTTCAATACATACATAATCAAGAACTATCTCATTATTTTGGACATATTCTCTTATGAAATGATATCTAATTTCAATATGCTTTAATTTAGAGTGCTGAATTAGATTTTTGTTAGATTAATAGCACTAGTGTTATCACATCTTATGGGAGTTTCATTGAGTTTGATGCTAAAGTCCTCAAGTTGTTGCTTAATCCATAAGATTTGAGCACAGTAACTTTCGGCTGTAATGTATTCGACCTCGGTCATAGACAGTGTCATCGAATTTTGCTTCTTGCTAAACTAAGAGATTAAGTTAACTCCTAAAAATTGGCAAGTTCTACTAGTACTTTTTCTATCTAATCTATATTTAGCAAAATCAGTATTTGAATATCCTATTAAGTCAATTGATGAGTCCTTAGAATACCATATTCTTAGAGTTTGTGTATCTTTTAAATATTTAATTTTTTTTTAACTGTATTTAAATGTGATTCTTTTGGATTTGATTAAAAGCAAGACATAGACAAACACTAAACATAATATCTAGTCTACTAGTAGTTAAATACAATAAGGAACCAATCATGCCTCTATAAAGTTTTGAGTCTACATTTTTACCTCCATCCTTGTCAAGCTTACATTATGGGCTCACGGAGGTATCAATTACTTTGGAGCCCTCCATTTCAAATCTTTTGAGTAATTCTTTTGTGTACTTGCTTTGAGTGATGGAGATCCCTTCCTTTGTTTGTTTGATTTGAAGTCCGAGGAAGAATGTAAGTTCTCCCATCATGCTCATCTCGAGCTCCTCCTACACGAGCTTCGCAAAATCTTGACAAAGAGTTTCATTAGTAGACCCAAATATAATGTCATCAACATATATTTGTATAACTAAGATATCATCATGATTTTTTTTAATGAAAATAGTTATATCTATATTTTCTCTTGAAAAATCATTATTAAGCAAGAATTTACTTAACCTTTCATATCAAGCCCTAGGTGCTTGTTTTAAACCATATAATATTTTATTTAATTTGAAAATATGATTAGAAAAAGCATGATTTTCAAAATCGGGAGGTTGTTCTACATATACTTTTTCAGCAATATAATCATTTAGAAAAGTACTTTTGACATCTATTTGGAATAACTTAAAATTCATAAAGCATGCATATGCAAGTAAAAGCCTAATTGCTTCTAATCTAGCAATAGATACAAAGGTCTCATCAAAATCAATTCTCTCTTCTTGATTATAACCCTTTGCAACCAATCTTGCTTTATTTCTAATTATATTTTCATGTTCATCCAATTTATTTCTATATATCCATTTTATGCCAATTACTGAATAATTTTTAGATCTTGATACTAAAATTCATACATTATTTTTTTCAAATTGATTAAGTTCCTCTTGTATTGTATTTATCCAATTATAATATTTTTCAGCTTCATCTATGGTTTTAGGTTCAAAATGAGAAATAAATATAAAATGATTGTATGCATCTCTAAGTGAAAAATGAGTTCTTACTCCATGTGTAGGATCACCAATGATTAATTTTTTAGAGTGATTGTGATCATACCTCCATTCTTTGGGTAGATCATTTGTACCTTAAGGTTATTCTTCACCTTCATCCTCTTATTTGTTTTCATGTTTTTCTTCATTTTGAATTGTTGAGTCTTTTAGGGTGAGCTCCTTCATCCCTTCTATAAGAGGATCTGCATCATCAATACCTTCACTCTTCCTTGAAGGAAGATCATTAGTCTCATCAAAAACAACATGTATTGACTCTTCTACTACTAAAGTTCTTTTGTTGAAAATTCTAAAAGCTTTGGTAGAAGAGGAGTAACCAAGAAAAATAGCTTCATCAGATTTTGTATCAAATTTTTCTAATCTCTTTTTACCATTGTTCAAAATAAAATATTGACAACCAAAAATATAAAAAAATATAATATTTGATTTTCTTCCTTTCCAAAGCTCATAGGATATTTTGTTTAGAATTAGTCTAATTAAAGTATGATTTAAAATATAATATACCGTATTAATCGCTTCCATCCAAAAGTATCTTGGGAGGTTGCTTTCACATAGCATGGTATGGGCCATTTCTTCAAGGGTTCTAATTTTTTTTTTACTATCTCATTTTGTTAGAGTGTCCTAAGTGCTGAAAAGTTATGGTCAATATCTTTTTCATCACAAAATTTTTCAAAATTTTGATTTTTAAATTCGATTCCATGATCACTTCGAATATTTTAAATTAATTTTTTTTTTATTAGTAACTTTTCAATAAAATTTTGAGAACACATAAAAAATTTCATTCTTATGTGCCAAAAAAAAAATCTATGTAAAACGAGAGAAATCATCAATAATTATAAAGTTATATCATTTTCTACCTAAACTAGTAGTTCTAATGGGTCCAAATAAATCCATGTACAATAATTCTAATGACCTAGAAGTTGAAACAATATTTTTAGATTTGAATGAGACTTTTGTTTGTTTATCTAGTTGGCATGCATCATAAATTCTATCCTTTTCAAAATTCAATTTAGGTAAATTGGAAACCAATTCCTTTTTAATAAGTTTTGAAAGTGAATGCATGCTGATATATGCAAGCCTATGGTGCCAAAGCCAACCAGTCTCATTAATTTTGGTATTCAAGGCTACTAGGCATTGCATGTTTATCTTAGAAAGATCATTCAAATCTACCATATAAATATTATCATATCTATGAAGGAACCAGATCTAGGATTTCAGGGTTAGATCTTGAAAATTTAAAATTCAAAATTTATTTTATTAAAATTAAAAAATCTTTAGATCTAAGATCCTATTAAATGATTATTACATGGTATTAAATTAGAAATTAAAATATAAAGAGTAAGAACTACATGTTGATCATATCAACATGTTTCTATACTATATCTAATGTATGTAAAATATAATAGATCAGATCTATTATCTTGCAAGTTAGATGTTCTAACTTTGCTGATCCGGGTTTGAGGATGATGTTATGAACCACACATGCATCCAGCCTCTAGGAGTCATCCACACGAGCTCACGAATCACGATCAGAAGTTCTGATCCAGGAAATCAGCACAGTATGCTAGTACTGTGCTGATCTTTTTTTGATGGTCGATCAGATGTCTCCTTCTTAATTTGGACTCTTCCAAAGATGAAAAATAGGAGAAGAAGTTTTAGATGTGAGACACTCTCAGAAAACTTACAGATGGAGAAAGGAAAGAGGTGAACTCAGCAACCCTAGAAGAAGACCCTCTTCTTCTTCTCTTTGCTCTAACCCAGACACTTAGTTTTGTGTCTACTATATCTCCATGCCCCAACACTCTTTCTTCTTGATTTTCACACACCCTAAAATCCTCTCAATGTTTTGTAATTCATAAAAATTTCAAAAAAAATTTCATCTTAAATCAACAGATATAAAGAATCCTTGTCTAGGTCAAATACATAGTCAAAGAAAATCTAAACAGGGCAAGACAAGGGGTGCCCAACTCTTGGGCACCCCCTCCTTCTTTTTCTGCCATGGACTACCAGCAAAGGATGCATAATATGTGCCATAGAACCCAAAAAAATCTTTAAAAAAATCTAGATAAAATCAGTGCCATAAGGAAAGAGTTTTGGTTTCCTAAAATTCTATCTCATAGAATTTTAAATCCAAAATAATTCCTACTTTGACTTGGTCCACAACCACATTCCATGTAAGAGAGAAAAAATGAAAAGCTTTGGGCATGCGTGAAGGCCTGAGAGAGAAGGTTTTGTCATACAAAATAAGAGAGAGTGGGCGTGGGGGCTAAGGTGGCACAAGGTGGAATCCTAGTCTTACTAGGGTTCAATCTATGACTTGTTCAAATTTGGTTTCTCAAATCAAATCAAATCAAAACTAAATCAACTCAATTAAAATAGGTCTTAACCTAATTAAGAATCTAATTTAATCAGATTAAATTAGATTTAAATCTGATTTAATTTTCTAATCGAATTAGAAATTAGGTTGACCCAAGTCCTAATTGAATAAGGATTAGTTTTTTCTTGCACTTGGCTTATCCAATAAACCAATTAGACTTGATCCAATTAAGCCCAAACTAAATTTAATTAAATTATATTCAACTAGACTTAATCTCAGTCCATTGGCTTAATCAAATTAAGTCAATTAGCAATCAAATTGCTAATCGATCCTCCTGCAACACTTGTGCTAGGTTAAATATCAATCGTATTGATCATTTAATCCTAGAATGATTCTTAATCGTTGATCAACCATCCGATCAGATTATGAACTTTAATATATGTGACCTCATGATCCGAATATAAGTCGGTAGTACAGGAATAAATTTTTGTACCAATCGAAGTGACCATCTAGCAATGGTATCCGACGGCCGGATAGATCGAATGTGTAGAACAACATCCTTAGAACCCATGCGGGTATAGTTTCCATATAATTCATCCCCTTGACCAAAATGTTCATAGGACACCTCAGAGTTCAACTGTCAACTCTGATCAGGTTGTCCACATTGCATTTCAAAATATCAATTCCATCTAATGGATTACCCTGGCCAAAGTTTTGCTAAATTGAAATACAGCGACTCATTCTTCTCCAACTCTTAGAGTGGTCAATCCCATCTTGATCACACTCTGACTTCGTAAGTACTTAACTGTGCTCAAAAGCCTTCCATCACTGAATTAGAAATTCAGTTAGTCCAGTACCAAAGCACAATGAGTTGCTTGCAAGTCACTGAGGTGATCTCAGGTCTAAGAGACACTTATACCTATATCCCATCAGAGACATTCTCGACAGCAGAATGCTCTGAAGTTGGTCACGTTCAATGATGATGTACCCTTACATCTCACCTGTATGTCATATCAGTATCTTCATACTCCTTAGTTAAGAGGACAACCAACCTATATGGCCTACAACAACCTATGCTCGATAGAAGCTGTCGTCCTTATTAACAGCCTATCATTTGGTCATGAACAATTTTAAGGATTAATCGATAAATCTTCTCTTTATCGAACCTAAATAGTCCTAAGAATTTCATCACAACAACGGAGTTTATTAGAAGATGAAAACTTATGATGAAAATATTAAAAATATATTTTATTTATTAACAAATCAATTACAATACAAGGTTGCTCAACCATCAACAAACTGATGATTGACTTTTGAGACATATTTTCGAACAACTCCCACTTGTCCTAAAGTCACTCGGCACAGTATCTAATACCCATCTTCATCTTGTGGTTGTCGAACTCCTTTATCATCAAGGCTTTAGTGAAGGGGTCAGTCAGGTTCTCCTTTCTGTCGATCTTCTGAAGGTCGATGTCACCTCGATCCACGATCTCTTAGACTAGGTGGAAGCAGTGTAAAATGTGCTTCATCTGCTATTGTGCTTTGGGTTTCTTTGCTTGAGCAATGGCACCAGTGCTATCGCAGTAGAGCAGGACCGAACCATCGAGGGAGGGTGCCACTCTGAGCTCGGTGATGAATTTTCTCAGTCACACAGCTTCCTTCACGGCATCCGATACTGCGATGTACTCTGCCTCACAAACAGAGTCTGCCACAATATGCTGCTTGGAACTCTTCTAGCAGATGGCTCCACCATTCAGAGTAAAGATATAACTCGACATGCTTCTGCTGTCATCATGGTCAGATTGAAAGCTGGAGTCTATAAACCCCACAAGTTTCAGATCTGACTCGCCATAAACCAACCATTGGTCTTTAGTATTTCTCAAATACTTAGGATGGCTTTAACCACTTTTCAGTAATTTTCTTCAGGATCAGATTGGTATCTACTCACTACTCCTAGTGAGTATGCCACATCTGACCTTGTACATATCATGGCGTACATGATAAATCTTACGATCGAAGCATATGGGACTCTACTCATATGCTCTCTCTCTTCAGGAGTTGTCAGACAATCCTTTTTAGAGAGATAAATTTTATGGCCTATCGGTAGATAGCTCTTCTTGAAATTTTTCATGCTGAACCTCTTCAGCACAGTGTCTATGTACGTGGAATGGAATAACCCAAGCATCCTTTTAGATCTATCCCTATAGATCTTCATCCCTAGGATGCAGGATGCTTCACCCAAGTCCTTCATGGAGAACTGCGATGACAACCAAACTTTTATTCCTTGTAGTGCTGGGATGTCATTCTCGATTAAGAGAATGTCATCCATGTACAAGATAAGAAATACCACAACTGGATCATTTGTTCATTTATAGATGCAGGGCTCTTTTTCATTCTTAACGAAGCCATACGTTTTGATCATCTTATCAAAATGCATGTTCTAACTCAGAGAAGCTTGCTTCAATCTATAAATGGATCTCGGAAGCTTGCACACTTTGGACTCATCTGTGGATATAAACCCCTCAGGTTGCATCATATACACCTCTTCGGTCAGCTCTCCATTCAGGAAAGCTATCTTTACATCCATCTGCCAGATCTCATAATCCAGATGGGCAGCTATTGCAAGTATTATCCGAATGGATTTGAGCATTGTCACAGAGGAGAACATCTTGTTATAGTCAATACCATAATGTTGACGATACTCCTTAGCAACCAGACGGGCTTTATAGGTTTTCACCTTTTCATTTGTGCCCCTCTTCCTTTTGAAGACCCATTTACATCCAATGGGTTTAATCCCTTCAGGTGGGTCAACCAATGTCCATACATCGTTGATCTTCATGGACTCCATTTCAAATTTCATAGCTTCAAGTCATTTCTTAGAATCAGGTCTCTGCATTGCATCCATATAGGTGATCGGATCCTCATCATTCTCATTGAGTTCGATGGGATCACCATCCCGGATCAAGAAATCATAGTATCTGTCCAATGTTGGGAAATGTGTCCCAAAAAGCCAATCGTCAAGCTGTTGACGGTTTAGCAACCAAGTATTGTAATTGATTTGTTAATAAATAAAATATATTTGTCATCTTCATCATAAGCTTTCATCTTCTAATGAACTCCGTTGTTATGATGAAGTCCTTAGGACTATTTAGGTTCGATAAAGAGAGGATTTATCGATTAGTCCTTAAAATTGTTCACGACCAAATGATAGACTGTTAATAAGGACGACAGCTTCTATCGAGCATAGGTCGCTGTAGGCCATATGGGTTGGTTGTCCTCTTAACCAAAGAGTGTGGAGACACTGGTATGGCATACAGGTGAGATGTAAGAGTACATCGTCATTGAACGTGATCAACTCCAGAGTATTCTACTGTCGAGAATATCTCTGATGGGATATAGGTATAAGTGTCCCTTAGACTTGAGATCGCCTCAGTGACTTGCAAGCAACTCACTGTGCTTTGGTACCGGACTAACTGAATTTCTAATTCAGGGATGGAAGGCTTCTGGACACAGTCAAGTACTTGCGAAGTCAGAGTGTGATCGAGATGGGATTGACCACTCCAAGAGTTGGAGAAGAATGAGTCGTTGTATTTCAATTTAGCAAAACTTTGGCTAGAGTAATCCATCAGATGGATTTGATATTTTGAAATACAATGTGGACAATCTGATCAGAGTTGACAGTTGAGCTCTGGGGTGTTCTATGATCATTTTGATCAAGGGGATGAATTATATGAAAACTATATCCGCATGGGTTCTAAGGATGTTGTTCTACACATTCGACCTATCCGATCGTCGGGTACCATTGCTAGATGGTCACTTCGATTGGTATAAGTATTTGTTCCTATGCTACCGACTTAGGTTCGGACCTATGAGGTCACACACATTAGAGTTCATGATCCGATCAGATGGTTGATCAACGATTAAGAATCGTTCTAGGGTTAAATGATCAATACGATTGACATTTAACCCAGTGCAAGTGTTGCAGGAGGAACTATTAGCAATTCGATTGCTGATTGGCTTAATTTGATTAAGCCAATGGGCTGAGATTAAGTCTAATTAAATATAATTTAATTAGATTTAGTTTAGGCTTGATTGGATCAAGTCCAATTAGTTTATTGGATAAGCCAAGTGCAAGGAAAAACTAGTCCTAGTTCAACTAGGACTTGGGTCAATCTAATTTCTAATTTGATTAGAAAATTAAATCAGATTTAAATCTAATTTAATCTGATTAAATTAGGTTCTTAATTGGGTTAAGATCTATTTTAATTGAGTTGATCTAATTTTGATTTGATTTGATTTGGGAAACCAAATTAAAACAAGTCATAAGACAGAATCCTAGTAAGACTAAGATTCCACCTTGCGCCACATAAGCCTTCTCCACGCCCTCTCTCTTATTCAACGCCAATCTCCACTTATTTTATGCAACAAAAGCCCTCTCTCAGATCTCTCCAACGTTCATAAAAGGTCTCCTCTCTTCTTTCTTACATAGAAGGTGGTTTGGATCAAATCTAAAAGGAATAAGTTTGGATTTCGAATTCTATGAGATAGAGTTTTAGAAATCCAAAACTCTTTCAATTTTGCACCGAATTTATCCAAATTTTTTTTGAAATTTTTGTGGCTTTTAGGGTATACATTATGCACCCTTTTCTGGTAATCCATCCATGAAAATATGAAGGAGGTGCTCAAGAGTTGGGCATCCCTTAACTTGCCATGTTTGGATAAGCCTTGACTAGGTGTTTGACCTAGACAAGGACTCTATCATATCTCTTTATATAAGATGAGTTTCTTCATGAAATTTTAGAAAAAGTTAGAGATTTGAGAGTCCTTTGTGCAATCCAAAAATTAGAGAGAAATACCTTTGGGTCGTGGATATATAGAAGACACAAGTTTGGGTGTCTAGAGAGAAAAACGTGAAGAAGAAGAGGGTCTTCTTCTTGGGTTTTTGTTTTCATATCTTTCCTCCCTCCATCTTGAGTTTCCTGAGAGTGTCTCAGATCTGAAACTCCTCCTTCTACTTTCCATCTTTGAAAGAGTCCAAATCAAGAAGAAGGAGGCACCTGATCAACCATCAAAGAAGGATCAGCGCAGTACTAGCATACTGTGCTGATTTCCTGAAGTAGGACTTCTGATCAAGATTCGTGGGCTCGTGTGGACGACTCCTAGAGGTCGAATGCGTGTGCGGCTTGCAACATCATCCTCAAGCCCAGATCAATAAGGTTAGAATGTCTAACTTGCAAGGTAATAGATCTGATCTATTGTTTAATACATACATTAGATGTAGTATAGAAACATGTTGATATGATCAACATGTAGTTCATTAATTGGGTTAGACCTATGGTTAGATTAAAGATGGACTTAATTAGAGAATTGACTAAATCTAATCAATTGTTGTCTTAGATTAGGTCAAGGATTCTCTAGATCAATTACAATAGTTGTAGTTGATCAAGTCCATGTCTTTAACGAGAACCAAATGGACTTGATTCTTGGCTAAGCGGTCTAGCACGAACTGTTAGGTTGATCTAATCGAAACTAATTAAACCAGTTGGTGTCCAAGGTAAACCAGACCGGTGGTTTTTAATTGGAAGCCCGCTTACCTGGCCATTTCTGATGGTGTCTAAGGCAAGCTTTGGCAGACCCTCCCACTGATCGAACTTACCTGGCCTCTTGGTGAAATTATATTTTGATCGGATCACTTGACTATTCGAGCTGACCCATGTCAGCTAGGTAAATCAGTGTGACTGATTTTGGTGCTCCTAGACCAGCCCTGGTCTCCCTTAAGCTGACTTGGTGAAGCCAGTGGGAGGATCATGATAAGCTGGTTCATCTGACCTCATCCTCTAAATTATTTAAATCCTCTAAAATTATTAGGTCCTTAAAATGACAAAGTTATGGAGATAACTGAGTCATAGCCTCCCATTAAGGTGTTTGATAATAAGTCCACTAACTCAATAATCATTACAGACCCAAAGGCCTGATGCTTGTTGACTAATGGAATTATCACTCATCATATGATGACTTGGAAGTGTCTCTCTAATGGTGGTTAGGTGAGCCAACCAAAGTTGGGCTTAATCATTCGTTGGTTAGATACACCAAGTATGATCATGTTAATGGTTGGACCTAACCGGATCCTTACAGTGGAGGCCAAAGCCTACTGATTAGGTTTCTGGGGCAAAATTAAAATTACTAGAAATTATTTAGAGAAACAATTGGTTATGAACCTACCCTTAGATGTACATGGGTTGGCCAACCAAAGTTGGGCTTGTGTGCAGTCTAAGTGGATTCTAGTACCCGCTAAGGAATTAGGGTAATTCCTCGAGTTGGAGGTAGAGGCTACCAATTCGAATAAAATAGTGGGAGAAATCTTTTGATTAAAGTCTAAATCTTTAGGTTTAATGAATCAATTACTAATTAGGTTATGGTTCTCTTTTGTGCAAATATGGCCACTTCCCTATCGCTCCGATCATTGTTGGACAATGATAAGTTGGTGGGACCCAACTTCGGTAGCTGGTACCGAAAGTTGAAGATAGTCCTAGAGCATGAACGAAACCTATATGTGATAATAGATCCTGCACCTGAGGAGCCAGCTGTCAATGCACGTGGAACAATCAGAGACACTTACCAGAAGTGGCTCAGTGATCGGACCACGGTGCGCTGTATCATGCTGGCTATCATGAGCGACGAGTTCAGTCGCAGATTTGAGATGGCTCAGCCAAAGGACAAGCTTCAAGTGTTGGAGGATGCCTTTGGCACACTCGATGACGTGGAGAGGCACAAGACTAGTTGTGCCATCTTCAACGTCAAAATGCAGGATGGTGCCTCTGTCACTGATCATGTATTGTACATGATCGAGCTGATGGAATGATTGAGCAAGCTCGACTTTTTCTTGCATGAGCAGCTTGGGAAAGATGCAATACTGAACTCGCTGCCCAAGTCTTATCTCCCATTCCTCACTCATTATAGAATGACAAAGCCTGAAGAGTGTTGGGAAATGTGTCCCAAAAAGCCAATCGTCAAGCTGTTGATGGTTGAGCAACCAAGTATTGTAATTGATTTGTTAATAAATAAAATATATTTGGCATTTTCATCATAAGCTTTCATCTTCTAATGAACTCCGTTGTTATGATGAACTCCTTAGGACTATTTAGGTTCGATAAAGAGAGGATTTATCGATTAGTCCTTAAAACTGTTCACGACCAAATGATAGGCTGTTAATAAGGACGACAGCTTCTATCGAGCATAGGTCGCTGTAGGCCATATGGGTTGGTTGTCCTCTTAACCAAAGAGTGTGGAGACACTGGTATGGCATACAGGTGAGATATAAGGGTACATCATCATTGAACGTGACCAACTCCAGAGTATTCTGCTGTCGAGAATGTCTCTGATTGGATATAGGTATAAGTGTCCCTTAGACTTGAGATCACCTCAGTGACTTGCAAGCAACTCACTGTGCTTTGGTACCGGACTAACTGAATTTCTAATTCAGGGATGGAAGGCTTCTGGGCACAGTCAAGTACTTGCAAAGTCAGAGTGTGATCGAGATGGGATTGACCACTCCAAGAGTTGGAGAAGAATGAGTCACTGTATTTCAATTTAGCAAAACCTTGGCCAGGGTAATCCATCAGATGGATTTGATATTTCGAAATACAATGTGGACAACCTGATCAGAGTTGACAGTTGAGCTCTGGGGTGTTCTATGATCATTTTGGTAAAGGGGATGAATTATATGAAAACTATATCCGCATGGGTTCTAAGGATGTTGTTCTACACATTCGACCTATCCGGACGTCGGGTACCATTGCTAGATGGTCACTTCGATTGGTATAGAAATTTGTTTCTATGCTACCGACTTAGGTTCGGACCTATGAGGTTACACACATTAGAGTTCATGATCCGATCGGATGGTTGATCAACGATTAAGAATCATTATAGGGTTAAATAATCAATACGATTGACATTTAACCCAGTGCAAGTGTTGCAGGAGGATCGATTAGCAATTTGATTGGTAATTGGCTTAATTTGATTAAGCCAATGGGCTGAGATTAAGTCTAATTAAATATGATTTAATTAGATTTAGTTTGGGCTTGATTGGATCAAGTCCAATTGGTTTATTGGATAAGCCAAGTGCAAGGAAAGACTAGTCCTAGTTCAACTAGGACTTGGGTCAATCTAATTTCTAATTTGATTAGAAAATTAAATCAGATTTAAATCTAATTTAATCTGGTTAAATTAGGTTTTTAATTAGGTTAAAACCTATTTTAATTGGGTTGATCTAATTTTGATTTGATTTGGTTTGGGAAACCAAATTAAAACAAGTTATGAGACAGAATCCTAGTAGGACTAGGATTCCACCTTGCGCCACATAAACCTTCTCCACGCCCTCTCTCTTATTCAACGCCAATCTCCACTTATTTTGTACGACAAAAGCCCTCTCTCAGATCTCTCCCACGTTCACAAAAGGTCTCCTCTTTTCTTTCTTACATGGAAGGTGATTTGGATCAAATCTAAAAGGAATAAGTTTGGATTTCGAATTCTATGAGATAGAGTTTTAGAAATCCAAAACTCTTTCAATTTTGTACCAAATTTATCCAAATTTTTTTTGGAGTTTTCATAGCTTTTAGGGTTTACATTGTACACCCTTTTTTGGTGATCCATGCACAAAAATATGGAGGAGGTGCTCAAGAGTTGGGCGTCCCTTTACTTGCCATGTTTGGATAAGCCTTGACTAGGTGTTTGACCTAGACAAGGACTCTATTATATCTCTCTATATAAGACCATTTTCTTCGTGAAATTTTAAAGAGAGATAGATATTTGAGAGGCCTTTCTGCCATCCAAAAATTAGAGAGAAATACCTTTGGGTCGTGGAGATATAAAAGATGCAAGTTTGGGTGTCTAGAGAGAAAAACGTGAAGAAGAAGAGGGTCTTCTTCTTGGGTTTTTGTTTTCATATCTTTCCTCCCTCCATCTTGAGTTTTCTGAGAGTGTCTCAGATCTGAAACTCCTCCTTCTACTTTTCATCTTTGGAAGAGTCCAAATCAAGAAGAAGGAGGCACCTGATCAACCATCAAAGAAGGATCAGCACAGTACTAGCATACTGTGCTGATTTCCTGAAGCAGGACTTCTGATCGAGATTCGTGGGCTCGTGTGGACGACTCCTAGAGGCCGGACGCGTGTGCGGCTTGCAACATCATCCTTAAGCCCGGATCAGCGAGGTTAGAGTGTCTAACTTGCAAGGTAATAGATCTGATCTATTATTTAATACATACATTAGATGTAGCTAGTATAGAAACATGTTGATATGATCAACATGTAGTTCATACTATATTTATATATATTTTAATTTTTGATTTAATGCTATGTAATAATCATATAATAGAATCTTAGATCTAGGGATCTTCTGATCTTAGAAAATAAATTTTGATTTATTTTAGTCTTCCGCTGTATGATCTTGAAAAAGTTTCAAGATATAACCCTGAAACCCTAGATCTGGTTCCTACAATTGGTATCAGAGCCTAGGTTCTTTATTACATGATTATTTATACATGCTTAAATTATTTTTTAGATTAGATCTAATTTATAATCTGATTATTAAATCTAAAATTAAAATTTTAGATCAATCACAAACTGCAAGGTTGTCCTGCTGTAAGGTTTACCCCTTACAGTGCAAAGGTTGTCCTAGTTTGTGTAGATCTATCTTTAATCATAAATTTGTTAGATATGATCTAGATTAAATTTATGATTTATTAGATTTAAAAGATATTTAAATCTAAAATAAAATCTCTTTGTTAATAATTTTTATGCAAAAAAATTATTTAAAGTTGAAATTATTTCAATTACATGAACCTGTTTAGATTAGATCTAAAGTAGTTTCATGTTTATTTCACTTGCATCTTGATTATGAATCAAACATGCAATATGATTAATAGAATCATATTGTAAAATTATTTTACAAATATGAAAATAATTTTTTGAAAAGCCAAACCCAACCCTCAGCCCAAAACTTAATTAAGAATTAAGAAGTTGTTTGATTAGGTTCTAGGATTGTGAATTGAAGAACCTAAGACACAAATCATAACACATTGGGTTAATGGATTAGTGAAAATTAGGTCCATTAATTGGGTTAGACCTATGGTTAGATTAAAGATGGACTTAATTAGAGAATTGACTAAATCTAATCAATTGTTGTCTTAGATTAGGTCAAGGATTCTCTAGATCAATTACAATAGTTGTAGTTGGTCAAGTCCATATCTTTAACGAGAACCAAATAGACTTGATTTTTGGCTAAGCGGTCTAGCACGAACTGTTAGGTTGATCTAATCGAAACTAATTAAACCAGTTGGTGTCTAAGGTAAACCAGACCGGTGGTTTTTAATTGGGAGCCCGCTTACCTGGCCATTTCTGATAGTGTCTAAGGCAAGCTTTGGCAGACCCTCCCACTGATCGAACTTACCTGGCCTCTTGGTGAAATTATGTTTTGATCGGATCACTTGACTATTCGAGCTGACCCATGTTAGCTAGGTAAACCAGTGTGACTGATTTAGGTGCTCCTAGATCAGCCCTGGTCTCCCTTAAGCTGACTTGGTGAAGCCAGTGGGAGGATCATGATAAGCTGGTTCATCTGACTTCATCCTCTATATTATTTAAATCCTCTAAAATTATTAGGTCCTTAAAATGATAAAGTTATGGAGATAACTGAGTCATAGCCTCTCATTAAGGTGTTTGATAATGAGTCCATTAACTCAATAATCATTGCAGACCCAAAGGCCTGGTGCTTGTTGACTAATGAAATTATCACTCATCATATGATGACTTGAAAGTGTCTCTCTAATGGTGGTTAGGTGAGCCAACCAAAGTTGGGCTTAATCATTCGTTGGTTAGATACACCAAGTATGATCATGTTAATGGTTGGACCTAACCGGATCCTTACAGTGGAGGCCAAAGCCTACTGATTAGGTTTCTGGGGCAAAATTAAAATTACTAGAAATTATTTAGAGAAACAATTGGTTATGAACCTATCCTTAGATGTACATGGGTTGACCAACCAAAGTTGGGCTTGTGTGCAGTCTAAGTAGATTCTAGTACCCGCTAAGAAATTAGGGTAATTCCTCGAGTTGGAGGTAGAGGCTACCAATTCGAATAAAATAGTGGGAGAAACCTTTTGATTAAAGTCCAAATCTTTAGGTTTAATGAATCAATTACTAATTAGGTTATGGTTCTCCTTTGTGCAAATATGGCCACTTCCCTATCGCTCCGATCATTGTTGGACAATGATAAGTTGTGGGATCCAACTTCGGTAGCTGGTACCGAAAGTTGAAGATAGTTCTGGAGCATGAACGGATCCTATATGTGATAATGGATCCTGCACCTGAGGAGCCAGCTGTCAATGCACGTGGAACAGTCAGAGACACTTACCAGAAGTGGCTCAGTGACCGGACCACGGTGCGCTGTATCATGCTGGCTGCTATCATGAGCGACGAGTTCAGTCGTAGATTCGAGATGGCTCAGCCAAAGGACATGCTTCAAGTGTTGGAGGATACCTTTGGCACACCCGATGACGTAGAGAGGCACAAGACTAGTTGTGCCATCTTCAATTTCAAAATACGGGATGGAGTCTCTGTCACTGATCATGTATTGTACATGATCGAGCTGATGGAATGATTGAGCAAGCTCGGCTTTTCCTTGCATGAGCAGCTTGGGAAAGATGCAATACTGAACTCGCTGCCCAAGTCTTGTCTCCCATTCCTCACTCATTATAGAATGACAAAGCCTGAAGTAAACTACCATGGGTTAATGGGGTTGCTTCAGAACTTTGAGAAGGATCACCAACTCCTCAAGGAGTCGGTGAACTCAGTGAACTCAGTGGGAGGTTCATCTTCTGGTTCTCGACCCTTTGAGAAAGGAAAGAAGAACAAGAAGAAGAAAGTCAAGAAGGTGCAAGTTCAGGCTGGGACATCTGTGCAGAGCCAGAC
This sequence comes from Elaeis guineensis, assembly GCF_000442705.2. NCBI lineage: Eukaryota > Viridiplantae > Streptophyta > Magnoliopsida > Arecales > Arecaceae > Elaeis > Elaeis guineensis. The sequence continues at coordinate 2,167,636 of NC_026007.2, read as the reverse complement.
CAAAAAGATCAAGCCTGATAAGAGTCTATTCTACTGGCAAGCACCCTAGATTAGATAGTGTGTCAAATATCTACTTATGGCATTGGAGGCTAGGTCATATAAATAAGAACAGAATAAACAGGTTGACTCAAGAGGGAATCCTCAAAGTCAGTGATTGTGAATCACTTCCAACTTGTGAGTTCTGTCTTCTTGGTAAAATGACCAAATCACCTTTTATTGGAAAAGGTGAGAGAGCTACTGAGCTCTTGGTTCTAGTACATACTGATGTATGTGGACCCATGAGCACCAGTGCTAGAGGTGGATATTTCTACTTCATAGCTTTCACGGATGACCTATCCCTATATGGATATGTCTATCTGATGAAACATAAGTCGGATTCATTTAAAATGTTCAAACGATTCCGAAGTGAAGTGGAAAAATAAACTGGGAAGAGTATTAAAACTCTTCGATCTGATCGAGGAGGAGAATACCTTTCTAGGGAGTTTCTCACATATCTAGGAGAGAATGGGATTCTCTCCCAATGGACTCCTCCAGGAACACCACAGCATAATGGTGTGTCTGAAAGGAGGAATCAGACTCTGTTAGACATGGTCCGATCCATGATGGGTTTTTGCTAGCTTGCTGATATCCTTCTGAGGATATGCACTCGAATCGGCCTGTTATATATTAAATAGGATTCCAAGTAAGTCTGTAATTAAGACTCCATATGAGATATGGACGGGACGTAAGCCAGTACTTTCACACCTTAGGGTCTGGGGGTGCCCGGCCTATGTCAAACGATTAGTCACAGACAAACTTGGACCTAGGTCTGACAAATGCTCATTCATAGGGTACCCCAAAGAGACAAAAGGATATTTTTTCTACCATGCTGATGAACAAAAGGTGTTCGTCAGCCTTAAGGCAATCTTTTTAGAAAAGGAGTTCCTTGGTGAAGGAACAGTTGCCTCTAAGGTTGAACTTGATGAAGTTCAACAGGTAGAAGGACCGACACCAATAGCTGAACCTGAGTCGGATATGATTAGATCAGATCCGGAGCCCAATATACCTGCACCATTAAGGCGATCCGGTAGAGTACCGCGTCAGTCGGATAGATACTACGGTTTCTTGGTCCGGGACGGTGATCCCATCGAACTTGATGAGAATAATGAAGATCCGATCACCTATATGGATGCTATGCAGAGACCTGATTTCGAGAAATGGCTTAAAGCCATGAAATCCGAAATGGAGTCCATGAAGGTCAACGATGTATGGACATTGGTTGACCCACCTGAAGGGGTTAAACCCATTGGGTGTAAATGGGTCTTCAAAAGGAAGAGGGGCGCAGACGGAAAGGTGGAGACCTATAAAGCCCGTCTGGTTGCCAAGGGATATCGTCAACGTTATGGTATTGACTATGACGAGACGTTTTTCCCTGTGGCAATGCTCAAATCTATTCGGATAATGCTTGCAATAGCTGTCCATCTGGATTATGAGATCTGACAGATGGATGTAAAGACAGCTTTCCTGAATGGAGAGCTGACCGAAGAGGTGTATATGATACAACCTGAAGGGTTTACATCCACAGATGAGTCCAAGGTGTGCAAGCTTCAGAGATCCATTTATGGACTGAAGCAAGCTTCTCGGAGTTGGAACATGCGTTTTGATAAGGTGATCAAAACGTATGGCTTCATTAAGAATGGAGAAGAGCCCTGCATCTATAAATGGGCAAATGGTCCAGTTGTGGTATTTCTTGTCTTGTACGTGGATGACATTCTCTTAATCGAGAATGACATCCCCGCACTACAAGGAATAAAAGTTTGGTTGTCATCACAGTTCTCCATGAAGGACTTGGGTGAAGCATCCTACATCCTAGGGATGAAGATCTATAGGGATAGATCTAAAAGGATGCTTGGGTTATCCCAGTCCATGTACATAGACACTGTGCTGAAGAGGTTCAGCATGGAGAATTCCAAGAAGGGCTATCTACCGATAGGCCAAGGAATTTCTCTCTCTAAGAAGGATTGTCCGACAACTCCTGAAGAGAGAGAGCGTATGAGTAGAGTCCCATATGCTTCAGCCGTGGGATCTATCATGTACGCCATGACATGTACAAGGCCAGATATGGCATACTCACTAGGAGTAGTGAGTAGATACCAATCTGATCCTGGAGAAAACCACTGGAAAGTGGTCAAAGCCATCCTTAAGTATTTGAGAAATACTAAGGACCAATGGTTGATTTATGGCGAGTCAGATCTGAAACTTGTGGGGTTCACAAACTCTAGCTTCCAATCTGACCATGATGACAGCAGGAGTGTGTCGGGTTATATCTTTACTCTGAATGGTGGAGCCATCTGCTGGAAGAGTTTCAAGCAGCATACTGTGGCAGACTCTGTTTGTGAAGCGGAGTATATCGCAGCATCAGAAGCCGCGAAGGAAGCTGTGTGGCTGAGGAAATTCATCAATGAGCTCGGAGTAGCATCCTCCTTCGATGGTCCAGTCCTGCTCTACTGCGACAGCACTGGTACCATAGCTCAGATGAAGGAACCCAAAGCACATCAGCGGACGAAGCACATCTTGCACCGCTTCCACCTGGTCCGAGAGATCGTGGATCGAGGTGACGTCGACCTTCAGAAGATCGACGGAAAGGAGAACCTAGCCGACCCCTTCACTAAAGCCCTGGCAATAAAGGAGTTCGACAACCACAAGTCGAAGATGGGTATTAGATACTGTGCCGAGTGGCTTTAGGACAAGTGGGAGTTGTTGGGAAATGTGTCCCAAAAAGTCAATCGTCAAGCTGTTGATGGTTGAGCAACCAAGTATTGTAATTGATTTGTTAATAAATAAAATATATTTGGCATTTTCATCATAAGCTTTCATCTTCTAATGAACTCCGTTGTTATGATGAAGTCCTTAGGACTATTTAGGTTCGATAAAGAGAGAATTTATCGATTAGTCCTTAAAACTGTTCACGACCAAATGATAGGCTGTTAATAAGGACGACAGCTTCTATCGAGCATAGGTCGCTGTAGGCCATATGGGTTGGTTGTCCTCTTAACCAAAGAGTGTGGAGACACTGGTATGGCATACAGGTGAGATATAAGGGTACATCGTCATTGAACGTGACCAACTCCAGAGTATTCTGCTGTCGAGAATGTCTCTGATGGGATATAGGTATAAGTGTCCCTTAGACTTGAGATCACCTCAGTGACTTGCAAGCAACTCACTGTGCTTTGGTACCGGACTAACTGAATTTCTAATTCAGGGATGGAAGGCTTCTGGGCACAGTCAAGTACTTGCAAAGTCAGAGTGTGATCGAGATGGGATTGACCACTCCAAGAGTTGGAGAAGAATGAGTCGCTGTATTTCAATTTAGCAAAACCTTGGCCAGGGTAATCCATCAGATGGATTTGATATTTTGAAATACAATGTGGACAACCTGATCAGAGTTGACAGTTGAGCTCTGGGGTGTCCTATGATCATTTTGGTTAAGGGGATGAATTATATGAAAACTATATCCGCATGGGTTCTAAGGATGTTGTTCTACACATTCGACCTATCCGGACGTCGGGTACCATTGCTAGATGGTCACTTCGATTGGTATAGGAATTTATTTCTATGCTACCGGCTTAGGTTCGAACCTATGAGGTCACACACATTAGAGTTCATGATCCGATCGGATGGTTGATCAACGATTAAGAATCATTATAGGGTTAAATAATCAATACGATTGACATTTAACCCAGTGCAAGTGTTGCAGGAGGATCGATTAGCAATTTGATTGGTAATTGGCTTAATTTGATTAAGCCAATGGGCTGAGATTAAGTCTAATTAAATATGATTTAATTAGATTTAGTTTGGGCTTGATTGGATCAAGTCCAATTGATTTATTGGATAAGCCAAGTGCAAGGAAAGACTAGTCCTAGTTCAACTAGGACTTGGGTCAATCTAATTTCTAATTTGATTAGAAAATTAAATCAGATTTAAATCTAATTTAATCTGATTAAATTAGGTTCTTAATTAGGTTAAGACCTATTTTAATTGGGTTGATCTAATTTTGATTTGATTTGGTTTGGAAAACCAAATTAAAACAAGTTATGAGACAGAATCCTAGTAGGACTAGGATTCCACCTTGCGCCACATAAACCTTCTCCACGCCCTCTCTCTTATTCAACGCCAATCTCCACTTATTTTGTATGACAAAAGCCCTCTCTCAGATCTCTCCCACGTTCACAAAAGGTCTCCTCTCTTCTTTCTTACATGGAAGGTGATTTGGATCAAATCTAAAAGGAATAAGTTTGGATTTCGAATTCTATGAGATAGAGTTTTAGAAATCCAAAACTCTTTCAATTTTGCACTGAATTTATCCAAATTTTTTTTGAAATTTTTGTGACTTTTAGGGTTTACATTGTACACCCTTTTCTGATAATCCATGCACAAAAATATGGAGGAGGTGCTCAAGAGTTGGGCGTCCCTTAACTTGCCATGTTTGGATAAGCCTTGACTAGGTGTTTGACCTAGACAAGGACTCTATCATATATCTTTATATAAGATGAGTTTCTTCTTGAAATTTTAGGAGAAGTTAGAGATTTGAGAGATCTTTGTGCCATTCAAAAATCAGAGAGAAATACCTTTAGGTCGTGGAGATATAAAAGACACAAGTTTGGATGTCTAGAGAGAAAAACGTGAAGAAGAAGAGGGTCTTCTTCTTGGGTTTTTATTTTCATCACTTTCCTCCCTCCATCTTGAGTTTCCTGAGAGTGTCTCAGATCTAAAACTCCTCCTTCTACTTTCCATCTTTGGAAGAGTCCAAATCAAGAAGAAGGAGGCACCTGATCAACCATCAAAGAAGGATCAGCGTAGTACTAGCATACTGTGCTGATTTCCTGAAGCAGGACTTCTGATCGAGATTCGTGGGCTCGTGTGGATGACTCCTAGAGGTCGGACGCATGTGCAGCTTGCAACATCATCCTCAAGCCCAGATCAACAAGGTTAGAACGTCTAACTTGCAAGGTAATAGATCTGATCTATTGTTTAATACATACATTAGATGTAGTATAGAAACATGTTGATATGATCAACATGTAGTTCATGCTATATTTATATATATTTTAATTTTTGATTTAATGCTATGTAATAATCATGTAATAGGATCTTAGATCTAGGGATTTTCTGATTTTAGAAAATAAATTTTGATTTATTTTAGTCTTCCGCTGTATGATCTTGAAAAAGTTTCAAGATCTAACCTTGAAACCCTAGATCTGGTTCCTACATCCAACTGATGCGGTACTCTACTGGATCGCCTTAATGGTGCAGGTACATTGGGATCTGGATCTAATCTAATTAAATCTAACTCAGGTTCAGCTATTGGTGTCGATCCTTTTATCTGTTGAACTTTATCAAGTTCAACCTTAGAGGCAACAGTTCCTTCACCAAGAAACTTCTTTTCTAAAAAGGTTACCTTAAGGTTGATGAACACCTTTTGTTCATCAGTATGGTAGAAAAAATATCCTTTGGTCTCTTTGGGGTACCCTATGAATGTGCATTTGTCAGACCTAGGTCTAAGTTTATCTGTAACTAATCGTTTGACATAGGCCGGACACCCCCAGACCCTAAGGTGTGAAAGTACTGACTTACGTCCTGTCCATATCTCATATGGAGTCTTAATTACAGACTTACTTGGAATCCTATTTAACAGATAACAGACCGATTGGAGTGTATATCTTCAGAAAGATATCGACAAGCTGGCAAAACCCATCATGGATCAGACCATGTCTAACAGAGTCCGATTTCTCCTTTCAGACACACCATTATGCTGTGGTGTTCCTGGAGGAGTCTATTGGGAGAGAATCCCATTCTCTCCTAGATATGTGAGAAACTCATTAGAAAGATATTCTCCTCCTCGATCAGATCGAAGAGTTTCAATACTCTTTCCAGTTTATTTTTCTACTTCACTTCAGAATCGTTTGAACATTTCAAATGAATCCGACTTATGTTTCATCAGATAGATATATCCATATTTGGATAGATCATCCGTGAAAGTGATGAAGTAGAAATATCCACCTCTAGCACTTGTGCTCATGGGCCCGCATACATCAGTATGTACTAGGCCCAAGAGCTCAATAGCTCTCTCATCTTTTTCAGTAAAAGATGACTTGATTATTTTATCAAGAAGATAGGATTCACAGGTTGGAAGTGATTCACAATCACTGACTTCGAAGATTTCCTCTTGAGTCAACCTGTTTATCCTGTTCTTGTTTATATGACCTAGCCTATAGTGCCATAAGCAGGTATCTGATACACTATCTAATCTAAGGTGCTTGCCAGTAAATAGACTACGTTAACAACTTGTGATAACATATACACACCATTGTTCAAATGTTCATAAAAAATAGTAACACCATTCATAATGATATTACAAACTTATTTCTTTATTAAAATTTTATGATCATTTTTGGTCAGATGGCCTACAGAAGTAACATTTAAAAAGAAACTGGGATAGAAATGACAATCATTAAGAACAACGGTATGGGACTCAAATACAAGTTTCAAGATTTCTAATGCTAGAACTAGAACTGGTTTTCCATCTCTAACGTTCAGGAACCTCTCGCCTTGCTCGAATCTCCTACTGACCTACAACCCCTGCAACGAATTGCAAATATGGTAAGGGCTATCGGTATCCGATACCCAGTCAGTTATATCATAAATAGAGAAATTGCAAGGAGTTATCATATAAATACCTTGCTCAGCAATAGCTTGCTTCTTTCTTTGCTTGTTCGGATCTAGGGAGGCAATGTACTGAGGACAGTTCCTCTTTCAGTGCCCCCGCTTCTTGCAAAAGAAGCATTCAGTTTGACTCTTATCGGGCTTGATCTTTCTGGTTTGGCCCTGCACTGATGTCCCAGCCTGAACTTGTACCTTCTTCACTTTCTTCTTCTTGTTCTTCTTCTCTTTCTTAAAGGGTCGAGAATCAGAAGATGAACTTCCCACTAAGTTCACCGACTCCTTGTGGATTTGGTGATCCTTCTGAAAGTTTTGAAGCAACCCCAGTAACCCGTGGTAGTTTACTTCAGACTTTGTCATTCTATAATGAGTAAGGAATGGGAGATAAGACTTGGACAGCGAGTTCAGTATTGCATTTTTCCCAAGTTGCTCATGCAACGGAAAGCCGAGCTTGCTCAAATGCTCCACAGCTTGATCATGTACAATACATGATCAGTGACAGAGGAACCATCCCGCATTTTGACGTTGAAGATGGCATAACTAGTCTTGTGCCTCTCCACATCATCGGGTGTGTCAAAGGCATCCTCCAACACTTGAAGCATGTCCTTTGGCTGAGCCGTCTCAAATCTGCGATTGAACTCGTTGCTCATGGCAACCAGCATGATGCAGCGCATCGTGATCCGATCACTAAGCCACTTTTGGTAAGTTCTCTGACTGTTCCACGTGCATTGGCAGCTGGCTCCTCAGGTACAGGATCTGTTATCACATATAGGATCTGTTCATGCTTCAGGACAATCTTTAACTTTCGGTATTAGCTACCGAAGTTGGGTCCCACCAACTTATCATTGTCCAACAATGATCTGAGTGATAGGGAAGGGGACATATTTGCACAAAGAAAAATCATAATCTAATTAGTAATTGATTCATTAAACTTAAAGATTTGGACTTTAATCAAAAGGTTTCTCCCACTATTTTATTCGAATTGGTAGCTCTACCTCCAGTTCGAGAAATTACCCTAATTTCTTAGTGGGTACTAGAATCTACTTAGACTGCACACAAGCCCAACTTTGGTTGGCCAACCCATGTACATCTAAGGGTAGGTTCATAACCAATTATTTCTCTAAACAATTTCTAGTAATTTTAATTTTACCCTAGTCCCTAATCAGTAGGCTTTGGCCTCCACTGAAATGGTCTGGTTAGGTCCAACCATTAACATGACCATACTTGGCCCATCTAGCCAATGAATGATTAGGCCCAACTTTGGTTGGCTAACCTAACCACCATTTAGAAAGATGTAGTCAAGAAATTATATTATGAATGACAATTTCATCAGCCGATAAGCACCAGGCCTTTGGGCCTCCAATGATTATCCAACTGATGGACCCATTATCATCTACTTAATGGAAGGCTATGATCTAGTTATCACCATAACTATTTCATTTTAATGACCTAATAATTTTAGAAGATTTAATTGATTTAGAAGAGGAGGTCAGATGAACCAGCTTATCATGATCCTCCCACTGGCTTCACCAAGTCAGCTTAAGGGAGACCATTAAAAGGGCTGGTTTAGGAGCACCTAAACCAGTCACACTGATTTACCTAGCTGATATGGGTTAGCTCGAATAGTCAAGTGATCTGATCAAAATATAATTTCACCAAGAGGCTAGGTAAGTTCGATCGGTGGGAAGGTCTGGCAAAGCTTGCCTTAGACACTATCAGAAATGGCTAGATAAGCGAGCTGCCAATTAAAAACCATCGGTCTGGTTTACCTTAGATACTAACTGATTTAATTAGTTTCGATTAGATTAACCTTACAGTTCGTGCTAGACCGCTTAGCCAAGAATCAAGTCCATTTGGTTCTCGTTAAAGACATGGATTTGACCAACTATAACTATTGTAATTGATCTAGAGAATCTTTGACCTAATCTAAGACAATAATTGATTAGATTTAGTCAATTTTCTAATTAAGTCCATCTTTAATCTAACCTTAGGTCTAACCCAATTAATGGACCTAATTCTCACTAACCCATTAACCCAATATGTTATGGTTTGTGTCTTAGGTTCTTCAATTCACAATCCTAGAACCTAATCAAATGACTTCATAATTCTCAATTAAGTTTTGGGCTGAGGGTTGGGGTTCGGCTTTTCAAAAATAATTTTCATATTTATAAAAAAAATTTACAATATGGTTCTACCAACCAAATTGCATGTTTGATTCATAATCAAAATGCAAGTGAAATAAGTATGAAACTACTTAAGATCTAATCTAAACAGGTTCATGTAATTGAAATAATTTCAACTTTAAGCTGCACAAATTTTTCAGACAAATATATGATGGTCGAGCTGGCTCTTCATTGAAGTCGAGCTGGCTCAATGACATTTCGCCTGAGCATCAGTTCTGTCTGCCTGAGAGAGCCGGCTCAAATCAGCACCGAGCTGGCTCAATTAATCCCTGAGCCAGCCCGGCTGGTTTCAGCAGAACTGCCAATGGTTTTTTGCACAGAAATTATTAACAAAGAGATTTTATTTTAGATTTAAACATATTTTAAATATAATAAATCATAAATTTAATCTACATCATATCTAACAAATTTATGATTAAAGATAGATCTACACGAACTAGGACAACCTTTGCATTGTGAGGGGTAAACCTTACAGCAGGACAACCTACAGTTCGTGATTGATCTAAAAATTTTAATTTCAGATTTAACAATCATATTATAAATTAGATATAATCTAAGAAATAATCTAAGCATATATAAATAATCATGTAATAAGCAATCTAGGCTCTAATACCAATTGAAGGAACCTGATCTAGGGTTTCAGGGTTAGATCTTGAAATTTTTTCAAAATCAGGTAGCGGAAAACTAAAATAAATCAAAATTTATCTTATTAAAATCAGAAAATTTTTAGATCTAAGATCCTATTACATGATTATTATATAATATTAAATTAAAAATTAAAATATAAAGAGCAAGAACTACATGTTGATCATATCAACATATTTCTATACTACATTTAATGTATGTAAAATATAATAGATCAGATCTATTACCTTGCAAGTTAGACATTCTAACTTTGCTGATCTAGGCTTGAGGATGATGTTGTGAGCCGCACATACATCCGGCCTCTAGGAGTCATCCACACGAGCCCACAAATTACGATCAGAAGTCTTGATCCAGAAAATCAGCACAGTATGCTAGTACTGTGCTGATCCTTCTTCGATGGTCGATCAGATACCTCTTTCTTCTTGATTTGGACTCTTCCAAAGATGAGAAGTAGAAGAAAGAGTTTTAGATATGAGACACTCTAAGAAAACTCACAGATGGAGGAAGAGAAGAGGTGAACTCAGCAACCCTAGAAGAAGACCCTCTTCTTCTTCTCTTTGCTCTAACCCAAACACTTAGTTTTGTATCTATTATATCTCCATGCCCCAATACTTTTTATTCTTGATTTTCACACATCCTAAAGGTCTCTCAATGCTATATAATTCACAAAAATTTTAAGAAAAAATTCATCTTCAATCAAGAGATATAAAGAATCCTTGTCTAGGTCAAATACCTAGTCAAGAAAAATCCAAACAGGGCAAGACAAGGGGTGCCCAACTCTTGGGCATCCTCTTCTTTTTTTCTACCATGGACCACCAGAAAAGGGTGCACAATATGTGCCATAAAACCTACAAAAATCTTAGAAAAAATTAAAGTAAAATCAGTACCATAAGGAAAGAGTTTTGGTTTCCTATAATTCTATCTCATAGAATTTGAAATCCAAATTAATTCCTACTTTGACTTGGTCCACAACCACATTTCATGTAAGAGAGAAAGAGTGAAAAACTTTGAGCATGCGTGAAGGCCTGGGAGAGAAGATTTTGTCACACAAAATAAGAGAGAGTGGGCGTGGGGTGCTAAGGTGGCACAAGGTGGAATCCTAGTTTTATTAGGGTTCAATCTATGACTTGTTCAAATTTAGTTTCTCAAACCAAATCAAACCAAAATCAAATCAACCTAATTTAAATAGATTTTAACCCAGTTAAGAATCTAATTTAATCAAATTAAAGTAGATTTAAATCTGATTTAATTTTTTAATCAAATTAAAAATTAGGTTGATCCAAGTCTTAATTGAACTAGGACTAGTTTTTTCTTGCACTTGGCTTATCCAATAAATCAATTGGACTTGATCCAATCAAGTCCAAACTAAATCTAATTAAATCATATTCAATTAGACTTAATCTCAACCTATTGGTTTAATCAAATTAAGCCAATTATCAATCTAATTGCTAATCGATCCTCCTGTAATACTTGCACTAGGTTAAATGTCAATCGTATTGATCGTTTAATCCTAGAATGATTCTTAATCGTTGATCAACCATCTGATTGGATCGTGAACTCTAATGTGTGTGACCTTATAGGTCCAAACCTAAGTTAGTAGTATAAAAATAAATTTTTATATCAATCAAAGTGACCATCTAGTAATGGTATCCGACAGCCGGATAGGTCGAATGTGTAGAACAACGTCCTTAGAACCCATGCGGATATAGTTTCCATATAATTCATCTCCTTGACCAAAATGCTTATAAGATACCTCAGAGTTCAATTGTCAACTCTGATCAGGATGTCTACATTGTATTTCAAAATATCAAATGCATTTGATGGATTATCCTGGCCAAGATTTTGCTAAATTGAAATACAGCGACTCATTCTTCTCCAACTCTTGAAGTGGTCAATCCCATCTTGATCACACTCTGACTTCGTAAGTACTTGACTGTGTCCAGAAGCCTTCCATCACTAAATTAAAAATTTAGTTAGTCCAGTATCAAAGCACAGTGAGTTGCTTGCAAGTCACTGAGGCGATCTCAGGTCTAAAGGATACTTATACCTATATCCCATCAGAGACATTCTTGATAGTAGAATGCTTTGGAGTTGGTCACGTTCCATAATAATGTACTCTTATATCTCACCTGTATGCCATACCAGTGTCTCCACACTCTTTGGTTAAGAGGACAACCAACCCATATGGCCTACAGTGACCTATGCTCGTTAGAAGCTGTCATCCTTATTAACAGCCTATCATTTGGTCGTGAACAGTTTTAAGGATTAATCGATAAATTCTCTCTTTATCGAACCTAAATAGTCTTAAGAATTTCATTACAACAATAGAGTTCATTAGAAGATGAAAACTTATGATGAAAATATCAAAAATATATTTTATTTATTAAAAAATCAATTACAATACAAGGTTGCTCAACCGTCAACAAACTGACGATTAGCTTTTGAGACATATTTTTCAACAGTCTATGCCCAATAAATTTAATGCCTTCATCATTAGGACTAGTTACTATGATAATAAAGATTCAAAAATAACTTTGTACCTTTTATCACAGAATTGACTAATACTTAATAGATTATGTTTCAAATCATCTACTAATAAAATATTTTCAATATACTTGGAGGGAGTGATACCAATGTTACCTATATCGATGATCTTTCCTTTGCTATTGTCTCCAAAGGTGACCATCCCTCCATCTTTTGCATCAAGTGTGATGATTTGAGATTCATCATCGGTCATGTGTCTTGAGCACCCGCTATCAAGATACCATTTTCGATTTGTTCATTGGGATGTAAGACACTCATACATATAAAAATCAAGTTTTGACTTTAGGTACCCATATTTTCTTGGATCCTTTTTGGTTAGTCACAATGGTTCTTTTTGAAACTCATATTTTCTTCACATTAGAATTTTCAGATTTGCTAGAGAAACATGTATAGGATTTGTGTCCTACTTTACCATATTTAAAGCAAGTAATATTTGAAAACTTGTTGCTTGATGAGTCCACAAAGATATTTTTCAAAAATTTTTGTTTCTTTAAAGGGTTGTAGCCAAGATCGATTTTATCATAAATGGTCTTTTGATTATCAAATATCATTTGAAGTTTATTTAAACTTAGAGTAAACTTTTCTACCATAGATTTTAACTTAGCAATTTTATTTTTTAAGTTCAGATTTTTTTATATCAAGATCAATTTTTCATTTGAAATAATCTCATTTTCTTTTAGTAAAGATTGATTCTTTGATTTTAATTCTTTATTTTTACCCCTAACTTCTTTAGATCATCAACTAGATCATAAAATACTTCTTAAAGTTCTTCAAAAGTAAAGTTATTAGGAGTTTCAGCATTTACCTCATTTTCATGTGCCATAAGGCACAAGTTGGCTTGTTCATGTGAATCTTCTTTTTCGAAGCTTGACTCATCACTATCGCTCTATGTAGCCATCATAGTCTTTTTCTTGTACTTCTTGGATCCCTTCTTTAGTTGTGGACATTCGAATCTAAAGTACCCCAGCTTCTTACATTCATAACAAATAAGGGGCTGCTCCTTATCCTTCTCCTTGCTATGCTCCCTTTTTGTAGATGGCCTCTTCCTCATCCCTTATTTTTTTTTTCTTCAAAAATCTTTTAAACTTTCTAATGATGAGGGCTATTTCTTCATCTAGCTCTTCATTTTCTATTTCATCAGATTTCTCATCAAATTAAGCAGTAGATTTAAGGGTGATTGTCCTCTTCTTCTTGACATCTTCTTCTTGATGTTATTTCATACTTCGCTCATGTGTTATTAGCGATCATAGAAGCTCCTCCAAGGGTAAAATATTCAGATCTTTGGCTTCTTGGATTGTAGTCACTTTGGCCTCCCAAGTTCTTGGTAAAGACCTAAGAATCTTTCTCACAAGATCGCTGTTAGAATAAGACTTACCAAGAATTTTTAGACCATTAATAATATCTATAAAATGAGTAAATATTTCAGTTATTGATTCATCATGCTCCATTTTAAAGAGTTCATATTTGTGCACAAGCATGTTAATTTTTAATTTCTTAACTTGATTAGTGCCTTCATGTGTTACTTCCAATCTATCTCATATTTTCTTAGCTGACATGCATGTTAAAATATGATTAAATTCATTAACATCTAAAGTACAATATAAAATATTCATGGCTTTAGCATTGAGTTGAGCTATTTTCTTATCAACCTCATCCCATTCTCTTTTGGGTTTGATTGATTCTATACCATCAATTATCTTAGTGGATGTGTGTGGTCTATTAACTATGATACTCCACATATTATAATCAAATGCTTGAATAAAAATTTCTATCTGAGCTTTCCAATAAGTGTAGTTTGACCCATTGAAAAGTGAAGGTCAGTTTGTGGACTGCCCCTCAGCTAGTAAAGTACCAACTTGAGTTGCCATAGATATTTAGCTCTTTGATGGTTAAATCAAAGTAGGGTTAGAGCACCGAGCTCTGATACCACTTGTTGCCCAGCTATGCAACCCAAGAGGGAGGGTGAATTGGGTTTTTAAAATTTTAAAGTTAATTTAGAACCACAAGGATTAAGTAATAATAAGTAAGTTATATGTAGTAAGTGATTTAAGCAAAGTATGGAAATGAGATGCAAGAATGCAAGAAAATAAAGAAACTTAGATAGAGTGCAAGTAAGCACACCACAAATAATCAAGGTTTATAATGGTTCGGTGCCAACCTTGCACCTACATCTACTCTCCAAGCTCCTACTTGAAAATTTAAATCCACTAAAACGTATTCAACAAGAATACAACATCAGTACCTCCGACTCTAGCTATCCCAAGCTAGAACACTTATTTTTCGGATATAAGTCAATCTAATACAATCCGATTTAAGGTTCGGATCAATCTATCCAAATTTTAGAACCCTTTCAAAACTAAAGATCAAGATAGAAATAGAGTATAAGAGTTAATGACAAAGAAATATAAATTTAGCTCCTTTAATGAGCAAATAAAACTTTAAGTATACTTTACATAATAAAGAAGAAGCTTTTCTAATTTTTCTCAAGGTTGTTGAAGACTTGAATGAGCTCTTGAGAGGTTAGTGAACTTGAAATGAAAGTTTCTTTTGCTTGAAGAGGACTTTTTGCTTAGGACTTAAATGAATGCTTGAATCTCTTCTCTTTTTTTTTTCTTTCAAGTACCTTTATATCTTCAATAGATGCTAGAGAGAAATCTGGACAGGATTAGAGCCATTGGAGAGCTTTAAATGAGCATTAAATACGATCAAGATGAGCTGAAAAATTAGTCATTACGGAGATTTTCCGTCACAGAGATCGACTCATAGGGTCATCCCCTACACAGGGGTCGACCCCTGACCTCTGTGGTGCAAAACAGAAAGTGACTGTCTATATCTTTGGCTTACACAGACAACAAAGGTCGACCCCTAGGGTCATCTCCTTTAGGTGTGCCAGCCAAAAATAGCATGCCGTTCAGCTCCTTTTGACAGGGGTCGACCTAGGGGTCGACCCTTTTCTTTAAACTCAATTTTCTCTCAAAAAATATATTCAAAAAATATGAAATTACCTTCAATAGATCACAAATCTTCTGTTCTTACTCTTGAGGCTTTCAAATCAGAACTTTATAAAATTATGATTTTGCCCCTGAAATACAATAAATCTTTTTTCAAGTCAAAATCATTAGTAACCCCCTTAAATATTTTGTAATCATCAAATCAATTCATGGAGCAACAACTTGCAGCTATGTACTTTGCCTCAGTGGTTGAGTAAGCTACAGTTTGTTGCTTAGAACTTTTCCAACTTACTGCTCCACCATTTAGAGTAAAGATATACCCTGAAGTGGACTTGCTATCATCAAGATTTGATTGGAAATTAGAGTCAGAATAGCCTTCTAATTTTAGATCAGATCCTCCATATACCAGAAAAAATATCTTTAGTCCTTCTCAAGTACTTAAGAATATTTTTCACTGCTTTCCAATAATCTTCTTCTAGATCAGCCTGAAATCTACTAACTATGCCTAAGACATAGATTACATCAGGCCTGGTATATAGCATAGTATACATGATTGACCCTACTGCCGAAACATAGAGAATAGAACTCATTTTATTTCTCTCTTCTGGTATTTTAGAAGACATCCTTTTAAAGAGATGTATGCCTTGACTCATGGGTAAGTAACCTCTTTTACTTCCATCCATACTAAATCTTTTTAGTACTAAATCTATGTATCTAGATTGGGACCAGCCTAACATCCTCTTAGATCTATTCCTATCGATCTTAATACCTAGTATATAGGATGCTCCACCCAAATTCTTCATGAAAAACTTACTTGATAGTCAGATCTTGATCGATTGTAACATTGGGATATCATTCCCAATGAGAAGTATGTCATCCACATATAAAATTAAAAAGATAATGGCACTCCCACTAGTCTTTTTGTATACATAAAGTTCATCCATATTTTTGATAAAGTCAAACTCTTTGACTGTAATATCAAAGTGGATGTTCCAACTCCTCGAGGCTTGCTTTAATCCATAAATAGATTTCTTAAGCTTGCATATCTGATTTGTTCTCTCTTTTAAGACAAATCCTTTTAGCTGAGACATGTAAACCTTTTCCTTAAGATAACTATAAGGAAGACAGTCTTCACATCCATTTGCCAAATCTCATAATCATGGTATGCTGCTATTGCAAGCATAATCTGTATAGATTTGAGCATGACAACAGGTAAAAATGTTTCATCATAATCAATACCCTATTTTTGCCTAAAATCTTTAGCCATCAATCTGACTTTATAGGTTTCAACTTGGCCATCTACTTTAATCTTTTTCTTATAGACCTATTTGCATTCAATAGGGGTCACACCCTCTGGTGCATCAACCAATGTCCACACTTGGTTGGAGTACATAGAGTCTATTTCAAATTTCATAGCCTCTAGCCATTTATCTGAGTCTCTACTCATGACAGCTTCTATATAGGTCAAAGGTTCATCATTCTCAATGATGTAGGCTTCATTATTCTCAACAATGAACCCATACCTTAGAGGTACATTTCGCACTCTATCTGACCTTCGGAGGGGAGGTGTATTTTGTGGTTGAACCTCATCAAGGGTACTTCTAGTTAAGGATTATCTTGTGCTTCTATTTATAGATCTTGAACTTCTCTAAGTTTAATTTTCTTCTCACTATTTCTTTCTACGATAAACTCTTTTTTTATAAAAATGGCATGTTTACTAACAAACACCTTTTGTTTAGTAGGGTGATAAAAGAGGTATCCTATACTCTCTTTAGGATAACCTATAAATAAGTATTTATCTTTCCTAGCACTCAGTTTATGTCTAAAATTTTTTTAACATAAGATGGACAGCTCCATATCTTAAGATACTTAAGATTAAGCTTCTTTCCTCTCCATATCTCATATGGAGTGCTTGGCATAAATTTTGAAAGTACTCTATTCAGGATATAGATCGCAGTCTTTAAGATATATCTCTAGAAAGAAATAGGCAAGTCTGTAAGGCATATCATGGACTGCACCATATCTAATAAAGTGTGATTCTTCCTCTCCGCTACACCATTTAGCTATGGTGTATAAGGAGGGATCCACTCTGAGAGAATTCTTTTTTCTTTAAGATGATCTAAAAATTTATTAGATAAGTATTCTCCTCCTCGATCAGATCGAAGAATTTTAATATTTTTTTCAGTTTATTTTTTGACCATACTTTGATACTCTTTAAATTTATCAAAGACTTTAGATTTGTGCTTCATAAGATACACATATCCAAATCTGGATAAATCATCAGTGAATATAATAAAATAAGAGTATCCTTCTCTAACTTCTGTTGTCATAGGACCACATACATCAGTATGTATAAATCTTAATAACTCACTTATCCTTTCTCTATATCTACTAAATGGAGTCTTGATCATTTTATTTATAAGATAAGATTTGTAAGTTCCTAATGATTCATAATCATAAGAATCAAAGAACTTTTCTTTATATAACTTGTTAATTTTCGTCTCACTTATATGACCAAGTCGATAATACCAAAATAAAGTATTATTTATTTCTTCTCTCTTTCAATTTTTACTTTCATTAATATAAAAAATATTATCATTAAATAGAATCAAAAGATCATTATTAACAATGCCATGACAAAAGATTTTATTAGAAAAAAAAATTAAGCAACTATTGCTCTTTCTATTTATTTTAAAATCTCATTGCAATAGCAACGGTACAGAAATAATATTTTTAATAATCTTAGGTATATAATAATAATTTTCTAGCTCTAAGATCTTCTCAGAAGGTAACTTCAATATATATGTTTTTACAGTTTCTGCACCGTAGAGCTCGAAGTTACCCTTCTTCAACACTCTAATATTCTGCAGCTCCTGCAATGACTTGCATATATAAGAATCGCAGGTGGTATCCAACACCCAAGAGTTTGAATTAGAAGAATTTAATGATAAAATTGTATATATCTCACACATATCTTTTGGTATGTCACTTGCACCAGCCTTTACATTTGCAAGATAAGACTTGCAATTTTTTTCAGTGTCTTGCCTTGCCGCAGTGAAAGCAGGTACCTTGTTCGGAGACTTTCTTCCTCTTCTTCTTTATCTTGCCACCCTTAGGATTCAATACTTTCTTTGAACCCTTAAAATCTGATTTTTTCTTAGAGATTTTACCTACTAGAAGAAGTAGAGCCTTTTCCTTTTTAATGTGACTCTCAGCTATTTTAATCATGTTTAACAGCTTAGACAAGGAGGTATTTAGTTTGTTCATGTGATAATTCATGATAAATTGAACAAATAATTTGAGAAGAGATTGCAGGATCAAATCCTGACTTAATTCTCCATCCATTACAAAACCCAATTGACCCAATCTGGTGATCAGATTAATGACCTTCAGGATATGATTTTGTATGGATTACCCCTCAGTCATTCTAGCATAAAATAACTACTTAGATATCTCATATCTAGTAGTCCTACTCTTTTCTCCATACAACTCTTTAAGATTAAGGAGTATGAATTGAGTATCCATGCTCTCATGCTGCCTCTATAATTCATTACTCATAGAGGCCAGTATAATATATTTGATAGTTAAACTGTCATTCTTTCACATCCTGTATGTGGATACCTCCTTAGTGGCATCATCCTCAACCTCTTATACTTCAGGAACATCAAGAATATAAGAGAGTTTCTCTTGAGTGAGTATAATTTTTAAATTTTTCAATCAGTCCACATAATTGAGATCGATCAACTTATTGAAATCTAAAATTTCTCGTATTGATAATGAAGATGCCATTTATAGAATTTAATCTATAATAAATAAATAATATTACATAAGCAAACAACTCATGTTGACTTACATAATTAAATAAGATCTTTAGATTTAACTATGCCTCCCATTATTTTATCAAACATCATAACCCTCTACTATGATGAATGAGATATATTC